>NC_086106.1:61726688-62026688 GCF_963921235.1 Mobula hypostoma
GGGTACTGTAGCAACACGTACAGCAAGGTGCATCTTGTGAGGAGCTTGAATAAGCAGGGCACAGATCCAGACAACCGTGATTCATGTAGATAGGCATAATTCAGAAGAACCAAGGGCCTGTTTCTATGGTGTACAACCAGGTGCCCATATGATAGACACTTTCCAACCAGTGCTTTTAGTTACAGTGGCATGCAAAAGTTTGGGAACCCTGGTCAAAATTTCTGTTCTGTGAATAGCTAAGCGAGTAAAAGATGAACTGATTTCCAAAAGGCATGAAGTTAAAGATGACACATTTCTTTAATATTTTAAGCAAGAAAACTTTTTTATTTACATCTTTTACAGTTTCAAAATAACAAAAGAGGATAAGGGCCCGAAGCAAAAATTTGGGCACCCTGCATGGTCAGTACTTAGTAACACCCCCTTTGGCAAGTATCACAGCTTGTAAATGCTTTTTGTAGCCAGCTAAGAGTCTTTCCATTCTTGTTTGGGGGATTTTCGCCCATTCTTCCTTGCAAAAGGCTTTTAGTTCTGTGAGATTCTTGGGCTGTCTTGCATGCACTGCTCTTTTAAGGTCTATCCACAGATTTTCTATCATGTTTAAGTTGGGGGACTGTGAGGGCCATGGCAAAACCTTCAGCTTGCGCCTCTTGAGGTAGTCTATTGTGGATTTTGTGGTGTGTTTAGGATCATTATCTTGTTGTAGAAGCCATCTTGTTTTCATCTTCAGCTTTTTTACAGACGGTGTGATGTTTACTTCCAGAATTTGCTGGTATTTAATTGAATTCATTCTTCCCTCTACCAGTGAAATGTTCCCCCTGCCACTGGCTGCAACACAATCCTAAAGCATTATCGATCCGCCCCCGTGCTAAACAGTTGGAGAGGGGTTCTTATCATGAAATTCTGCACCCTTTTTTCTCCAAATATACCTTTGCTCATTGCGGCCAAAAAGTTCTATTCAAAAGGTTCAAAGGAACATCTAAACAAGCCTGACGCATTTTGCAAACAAGTCCTGTGTACTGATGAAGTTAAAATAGAACTTTCTGACTACTAATTTCAGTCCCTCCAAAATTTGGTTCATCCTCATCTGAAAGTGTTTAGGGGCTGATGAAATGCCAAAAGAGAGTCTCTTGAAGGCATAGTGTCTCTATGGTGTGATAAAGGTTGTGAGCTTCTGTGACTCAGGAGCAAAACGGATCTGCTAGAACCCTAAGTTTGCATCCAGTTTGTTGAGGAACTTTGCTCCACCCAGCATACCCAATGTGTACTCAACAGAGGGCAGAATAAACTTCTCCTGCCTCACTGCATCTTTCAATTTTGTTGGATGAAAACAGATCCTCACTGTGCCATCTGGTTTGGGAACAGGAACGATGTCCGCACACCAGTAGGTAGGTCCATTCACTCCAGTTACGATGTCAAGCACCTCCATACTCTCAAGTTCAGCTTTGACTTTGTTCATCAATGGGACTGATCTACGCAACGCTGTGGTCAGAGAGTAAGGCCTCATTCCTGGCCTCAGTTGGCTAAGATACTCTTCTTTCAGTACCCCATGTCTGTGAACAACTCTGAGTACTTCTCCTGCCACTGAACATTGTTTAGCAAACCTAACCCTTGCAATGAGGTTCAGATTTTTGATGTCACATTGTCCCAGTAGTGGTGAGAAGGGATTCTGAAAACCATAGACATCCTCTTTTAACTGTTTTTCATCTTTACGGCTGGAAGTAGTAAATATTCCTTTCACAATGGATGCCCTGTCTCCCTGGCTCCACGAGCACTTTCTTTGTTAGGTTTAGCATGATGCCTGTTTTCTTCACCAGTTTTATGAACAGGCATTTGGGGATGGCTGTGACATCTTCCCTTGTGTCCATTTTGAATATTATTTCTTCATTTTGCAACTGAACTGCAGTACGCCAGCCTTGTCTATTTGAATCTCAGATACTTTTGGGTGTAGCTTGAAGGGGTTGCCTAGAAACGCTGGCCGGTTCTCAGCTCTGTTAGCAAACTAGCATAGGCAGTTTAGGTTGATAAATAGCTGGATATGTTTCAAAAATGTACGCAAACAAGAACAGCCTTACTGTTAATTCTTTCTTGTCAGGGATCTCCTTTGGTTTGTAGCCTGAATTCATCAATAATCACCCAGTTATAACACCATGTCTTGTGTTCAATGTGAGGGATAGAGCAGAGCACTCCAGGAGTCCAGCATTGAGGATATTCTCTTTCAATATTTTTATTAATATTATATAAATTGCATAAATACAAATACAAAATTCATAAGGATACAAGTAATACGAATTACATTACATTTAAATCACAGTAATATGATCACAGTATCCCATATTCCAATCAATCATGTAGAAAGAAAAGATTGAATTATGAAATGAAATAAAATAAAATAAAATAATTGTATTTTATTATGAAAGAATCTACCCCCACTACCAAAATGAGCTGGTTGGTTAAAAAAAGAGAAGAAAAAAAAGGAAATACCTTACCATATAATATTATAATAATAATGGCTCAGATCTTGCAGGATATTCAACTGAACATTATTGATAACCCTGCTTGTGTAGTATGTGATTTCCTCCCTTCTGGGACTGGCTAACTAAGTGATATAGGAATAACACTATTAGCTACCACAACAGTTTATGTGCCTGAATATGTGGTCTCAGTACTGGAGGTGAGGGCAAGGGATACCTTGTGGGTGCCACTAATGTTGGGAGAAAGAGTCAGGTGTAATATATTCGTTCCTCTGGTTGTGAAGTTTACATGGTGTTAGTGCTTTGGCATGACTGTTTTTTCAGTTGGCATGATTGAAGTCACCAGCAACAATGAAGATATCAACAGGGTGAGTGGTTTCAAGGTTGCAGGTGGCACCATCGAGCTCTGCAGCACTTCCCCATCACTAGCACTGGGGGTGGGGGGGGCGTTGACAGAATGATCACAATGGCAGTGAACACCCTCAGAAAGTATAAGGGCCTGCACTTCACCGTTAAAAACCCTATATCTGCAGTCAGCAGTGGACTGTTAATACCGTGGCATTCTCACATCACGTCAGTTCTTGTTGATGTAGGCACACAGATCTCCTCCGCAAGTCTTGCTGGAGTTTGCAGTATTTCTGTCCACCTGAAAGGAAATTAGGCCTTCCAGCTGGATGGCTGAATCTGGATTGGTGTCTCGGTGCCACGTTTCTGTCAGGACAAGTGAGCAGCTGTTTCACATCTCCCGCTGGTCCAGATGCAGAAGCAGGTAATCTAGTGATCGAACGTTAGCAAGGAGAATCATTGTGAGCACAGGCCTACAGTGATCTGCTTTGAGTCTTGCTTGAGTACTGGCGCACTTCCCGCAATTCCGTGTTCGAGTGCGTTGTTTCCGATGGCTGTTTCCCCAAGTAGCTGTAGTGGACAGTGGCACGGAGTGAGGGCCCGCACTCTGTGTTAATTCGTAATTGTGCAGAATCTTCATTAATCAACACACTAGCAAGTAAGACTTGTAGATTTTAGTGTTCTTTATGTTCAGCAGTGTTTTCCAGTCATAGAAAAAATGAACAGGACCAGAACTACCAAATACTGGACATGAAGATATGACACGTTATATCTGTATAATTCTTTCTATGTTTCTCAGCAGTTTTGTTCTAAAGTTGACATATTCAAAGGACACTTGTGCATTGACCTTCTCCAATTTTGTTGCATAAAAGTAGTCAAATAATGCATTATAATATTGTATCAAAATACTGGTGCTCTAGGCTGTGATTACATGTTAGCTGCCTATGCAAGATTTTCCGTAATGAAATGTAGTTGTCAGAAGTGAACCAACTTTGAGGTTGCTACATTACTAGCAGCAGTGTCAAGTAGTACAGGCATATTGCAAAAGGTTACACTGAGCTTTATATCTCACTCATGCTTTTGTATCTAAGGAAAATGAGAATGGGAGTAATGACATTTTTCAAGTTTTAAAAACAGGTAATACAAAGTTTTAAAAGTTGCAAAAGAACAGTTGGTTTCAGCTGCTGATAGTGAAAACCTGTGTTGAAGGGTACACGATCATTAGCTTTGAAATTCAACTGGTGCAAATTAATTCTCAGAAAAATGCATGGATTCTTGAATTCGGTAATCTGGTGGGAATTTGACTCTACTTGCTATCAGTAAAACAGTATACATAATTGAAAAGAAATTTCCAAAGAATTGTGATAGGACATTTTCAAAGCAAATAGTTTTGGCATCATCAGACCTGTTGTATATTTAATATTTCAGTAATATTTGTGTAATATGATGAACATATTGTTTGATTTTTTTAAAAATAATTGTGTTATATGTAAAATTATATGAATGGCATACTGTTGTCATTATGCAAGCACGTCATAATCACAAACCTCGCTGAAGGAAAGAAATGAAACATGCAGTTCCCCTAGTCTCCCTGCGTTTACCTTTCAATTAGTTCTATGTTTTAGAGTTACAAAACATAATAGTGGTGATGAGCAAATCTTAAACGAACCTGAGACAACTACCTACCTTTTGAAGCGCAGTGAGACATTCTGAGTTTAAAAAAACACAGCGAAATGTTTGAGTTTTAAAAAAGCACAGCACATGCTTCTTTGGGAAGTGATAGAGACTTTCAAGTTTTAAAACGAGGCAGAGAATGGATACATTCACGGTGGACTCATAAACTGTGAGTACCAGGTGATAATAATCATAAATTTTTAAAAAAATGCAGAAATGGCTGGCTACAGTGGAAAGATATGTAGACACATTCAATTGCACAGGAGATAACTGGATATTGTACACTGAGGAAATTGAGCAGTATTTTAAAACAAATGGAATAGCAGATGAGAAGTGAGTGCCAGTTTTGCTGAGAGCATTGGGTGGAAGAGTACACAGTTTGCTTAGAAATTTGATTACTTCAACTATAACAGCCGAAATGAGGTTTGAAAAAGTCAGGAGATGGATACAAGAAAATCCCCAAGTCACTGAGTATTCCTTGGAGTACAGTTAAGTCAATCATCAAGAAATGGAAAGAATATGGCACAGCTGTAAATCTGCCTAGAGCAGGCCGTCCTAAAAACTGAGTGACCGTGCAAGAAGGGGACTAGTGATGGAGGCTACCAAGAGATCTGTGACAACTCTAGAGGAGTTTCAAGCCTCTGTGGCTGAGATGAGAGAGACTGCACATACAACAACTGTTGCCGGGGTGCTTCATCTGTGCAGCTTTATGGGAGAGTGGCAAAGAGAAAGCCACTGTTAAAAAAACAACGCATGAAATCTCAGCTAGAGTTTGTCAGGAGGCATGTGAGAGACACTGAAACCAACTGGAAGAAGGTCATGTGGCTAGATGAAACCAAAATTGAGCTTTCTGGCCATCAGACTAAATGCTATGTTTAGTGTAAGCCAAACACCGCATAGAATCAAAAACACGCCATCCCTACCGAGGAGCATGGTGGTGGCTGAATCTTGCTGTGGGGATGCTTCACTGCAGCAGGCCCTGGAAGGCTTGTGAAGGTAGAGGGTAAAATGAATGCAGCAAAATATAGGGAAATCTTGGAGGAGGCAGAGGAGCCTCAACTTGGGACAAGATTTGTTTTCCAGCAAGACAATGACCCCAAGCATAAAGCCAAAGCTACACAACAATGGCTTAAAACCAACAAAATTAATGTCCTGGGGTAGCCAAGGCAGAGTCCAGACCTCAATCCAATTAAGAATCTGTGACTGGACTTGAAAAAGGCTGCTCACTCACGATTCCCAAGCAATCTGACAGAGTTTGAGCAGCTTTGTGAAGAAGAATGGCGAAAACCTGCAGTGTCCACAGGTGCAAAGCTGATAGAGACCATTACACAAAACCTGAAGGCTGTAATTGCTGGCAAAGGTACATCTACTAAATAATAACTTGAAGGGGGTGAATACTTATGCAATCAATTATTTTGTGTTTTATATTTGTAATTAATTTAGAGCAATTTGTAGAGATCTGTTTTCACTTTGACACAAAGAGTCTCTTCTGTCAATTAGTGTCAAAAAGCTTAATTAAATCCTTTGAGTTAATGTTGTAAAAAAATAAAACATGAAAACATCCAAGGGGGAGGAACACTTTTTATAGGCACTGTACGTACACCACCCCAATGCAGATTTAAAAGCGAAACTTGGAGAAAATGCAACAAAGTAAGACACATACAAGGAGCATGTCAGGGAGAGAAAAACAAATGGACTGTACTGGGAAGAGATAAAGATTTAAAAGACAAGTTGCAGTTTTAAAAAATAAGGACAGATTAGTAGAAGAAAAATCCGATAATTACATGAGATCAAAATTCAAAGTAACATAGAAACATAGAAAACCCACTGCACAATACAGGCCATTTGGCCCACAATGTTGTGCCGAACATGTCTTTACCTTAGAAATTACCTAGGGTTACCCATAGCCCTCTATTTTTCAAAGCTCTATGTACCTATCCAGGAGTCTCTTAAAAGACCCTGTCACATCCGCTTTCACCACTGTCACTGGCAGCCCATTCCATGCACTCACCTCTCTCTGCGTAAAGAAACTTACCCCTGACATCTCCTCTGTACCTACTTCCAAGCACCTTAAAACTGTGTCCTCTTGTGCTAGCCATTTCAGCCTTGGGAAGAAGCCTCTGACAATCCACACAATCAATGCCTCTCATCATCTTATACACCTCTATCAGGTCACCTCTCATCCTTTGTCGCTCCAAGGAGAAAAGGCCGAGTACACTCAACCTATTCTCATAAGGCAGGCTCCCCAATCCAGGCAACATCCTTGTAAGTCTCCTCTGCACCCTTTCTATGGTTTCCACATCCATCCTGTAGTGAGGCGACCAGAACTGAGCACAGTACTCCAGCTGGGGTCTGACCAGGATCTTGTATAGCTACAACATTACCTCTCGGCTCCTAAACTCAATTCCACGATTGATGAAGGTCGATTAACCATATGCCTTCTTATCCACAGTGTCAATCTGCGCAACAGCTTTGAATGTCCTTTGGACTTGGACCCCAAGATCCCTCCGATCCTCCACACTGCCAAGAGTCTTACCAGTAATACTATATTCTGCCGTCATATTTGACCTACCAGAATGAACCACCTCACACTTATCTGGGTGGAACTCCATCTGCCACTTCACAGACCAGTTTTGCATCCTATCAATGTCCCGCTGTAACCTTTGACAACCCTCCATACTATCCACAATACCCCCAACTTTTGTGGCATCAGCAAATTTACTTACCCATCCCTCCACTTCCTCATCCAGGTCATTCATAAAAATCATGAAGAATATAGGTCCAAGAACAGATCCCTGAGGCACACCACTGGTCACCGATCTCCATGCAGATTATGACCCGTCTAAAACCACTCTTTGCCACCTGTGGGCAAGCCAATTCTGGATAAACAAAGCAATGTCCCCTTGGATGCCATGGCTCCTCAGATATTATGCCAAATCTCCGCAAACTTGTAAGGAAGTAGAGGCACTGCTGTGCTTTCTTCATAATTGCATGTATGTTCTGGGCCCAGGATAGGTCCTCAGAAATAATAACATTGAGGAATTTAAAGATGTTGACCCTCTCCATCTTTGGTCGTCCAATGAGGACTAGCTCATGGACTTCTGGTCTCCTTCTCCTGAAGTCAATATTCAGCTCTTTGGTCTTGCTGACGTTGAGTTGTCGTTGTTATGACACCACTCAGCCGGATTTTCAATCTCCCTCCTATATGCTGATTAACCACCACCTTTGACTCAGCCTACAGCAGTGGTGTCATCAACGAACTTGAGTATGGCATTGGAGCTGTGTTTAGCCACACAGGAATAAGTGTAAAGCATATAGAGCAGGGGGCTAAGCACACAGCCTTGGGCTGAAGGAGATTGTGGAGGAGATGTTGTTGTCAATCCAAACTGACTGGGGTTGGCAAGTGAGGAAATCCAGAATCCAATTGCACAAGGAGGTATTGCGGCCAGGTTTTTGAGCTTATTGATTTGTTTTGAGGGGATGATAGTATTGAATGCTGAGCTGCAGTCAATAAAGAGCATCCTGATGTATACACCTTTGCTGTCCAGATGTTCCAGAATTGATTGAAGAGCCAATGAGATAGCATCTGCTGTGGAGCTGTTGCTCCAGTTGACAAATTGGAGCGGATCTAAGTCAGTTCTCAGACAGGAGTTGAGATGTTTTATCATCAACCTCTCAAAACACATCATCACTGTGGATGTAGGTGCGACTAGATAATAGTCATTGAGGCAGGTCACCATGCTTTTCTTGGGCGCCAGTATAACCGAAGCCTGCTTGAATCAGATAGGTACCATATACCTCCTAAGCGAGAGGTTAAAGATGTCAGTGAACACACCAGCCAATTGATCAGCAGAGGTCTTTAGTACTTGGCCAGATACCCCACCTGGGCCGGATGCTTTTCAAAGATTCATCCTCCTGAAAGCTGCTTGCACATTGGCTTCAGAGTCTGCAATCGAAAGATTATCAGGGGAGGTGGGATTTCATGATGGTTCCTCCATGTTTTGATGGGTAAAATGAGCATAGAGGGTATTCAGCTCATCTGGAAGTGAAGCCCTGCTGTTGCCTTTGTTGCTTCATTTAACTTTATAAGGGGTGAGAGCATTGAAGCCCTGTCACAACCGTCAAGCATCCTTCATCTACTCAAGTTTAGTCCAGAATTTCCACTTCACCCATGAGATGGCTTAACAGAGATCGTACCTGGACCTCTTGTAACTTTTTTGGTCACCAGACTTGAATGCCTGTTACCTGGCTCTCAGTAGATTTGGATCCCATGGTTCATCCAGAGCTTTTCATTGGGGAGGAGTCTGAATGATCTTGTGGGAACACACTCATCTTCAACTGTTCTGATAAAGTTAGTTACAACCATAGTGTATTCAGTCAGACTGACAGCTGAATCCTTGAACACGGCCCAGTCCATTTATGTGAATCAATCCTGTAGCCGTCCTCTGCCTCCCCGATCATCTCTTGGGCTAATCTCTGGAGCTTTACTCTTTAGCCTTTGCCTGTATGCAGGCAGGGGAATGGCACTCAAGTGATCCGATTTACTGAAATACGGTCTGGATATGGGACGGAATGCATTCCTTATGTTAGTATAACAGTGATTTAGTGTGTTGGAACCTCTGATGCTACAGGATATTTGCTGATGGCAATTAGGCAGGATTTTTCAAACAAGCCAGGTTGAAGCCTCCAACTATGCTATGAAATGTGTCGGGGTGGACTGTTTCTTGCTTGGAGATGGCCTCATGCAGTATCACAATAGCTTGATTATAGTCAGCTGCTGATTGTATGTAAACTGCAGTCAGGGTTATGAACTCCCTAGGTAAACAAACCAGACTTCAGTTGACCGTTAGGTGTTCAAGGTCAGGGGAACATGAGTTCAACAAACTCATTTAGCATGAAAACTTGCTTATCATCATGGATTTTTCATTACGTTCCCTTACCACTGCAGAGAAAAATTATACATAGATTGACAGAGAGGGCTTGAGTCTGGCTTGGGGTGTAGAACATTTCATCCAGTACTTGTATGGGACAAAATCTACGATCATTACTGATCATCAACCACTAGTGTCCATTTTCAAATTACAGAAGGGTGTTCCACTAACAGCAGCAGCAGGAATGCAGATAGGTTGCTTCTTGGATGTTACAAGTACAATAAAACTCAAGAGGACAACTAATCATAGAAATGCTGATGATTTCTGTTTACTCTTAGAACAGGAAATAACTGGAAAGTGTACTTAACATATTCTGCCTATTGCAAATTGGAAGTCTCCCTATTATGGCAGAGATTATCCAAAGGGAAACCAGAAAAGACGCCACATTGTCTTAAGTCTACATGGCAACTCAGAATGGCGGGAATGTGCAGAAGTACCTGTTTCCCCTATTTTTAGCAGAGCCAGGATGAACTTGCCCTTGACAGAGGTTGTTTTATGTGGGGATTGATAGCTACTGTACTTTCCAAGCTGAGAGCCAAGGTGTTGGAAGAGCTACAGGTGGATCATCGAGGCATGGTCAAAATGAAAGTGTTGGCTCAAATATTTTATCTGGTGGCCTGGCATAGAACAGCAGATCAAAGAGCTTGCCATGCACTAAGGGGATTGAGTTCAAGAGTAGAGAGGTCATGTTGCAACTCTACAAATTTCTGATGAGACCACACTCAGAGTATTGTGTTCAGTTCTGGTCACCTCATTATACGAAGGATGCGGAAGCTATGGAGAGGGTGCAGAGGAGATTTACCAGGATGTTGCCTGGATTGAAAAACAAGTCAAGGTTAGCAGAGCTGGGATTTTTCTCTTTGGAGCGTAGAAGGATGAGAGGGGACTTGATAGCGGTCTACAAGATTATGAGAGGCATAGATAGGGTGGATAGCCAGGGCACAAATAGCAAACACCTGAGGGCATATGTACAAAGTTAAGGGAGGGAAGTGTAGGGGAGACATCAGGGGTAAGGTTTTTTACACAGAGGGTTGTGGGTGTGTGGAATGACTTGCCAGGGATGGTGGTGGAGGCTAAAACATTAGGGGTGTTTAAGAGCCTCTTGGACAGGCACATCGATGAAAGAAAAATCGAGGGTTACGGGGTAGTGTGGGTTTAGTAATTTTTTTAAGGAATATGTAGGTCAGCACAACATCGAGGGCCGAAGGGCCTGTATTGTGCTGTAGTATTCTAGTGTCTAGTGTTTGGGATTGCAACACTGTCAGAACCACTTACTGCCATTCCAGAGTCAACTCCTACAACCACCACAAAGGGGGCATCAGAACCTGAGATTGTTTCACAGCCACAAGTCTCACCTGCCAAGCAGAGTGACCCTCCCATTGTCAAGAAAGACATTAGCCCTACGAGAGTAAGAAATTTTCCATAGCAATTAAATCTTTAGGCCTGAATAGAACAATTTAAAAATTACTATGCTATGGATGTCTATATAGTTGTGGTGTTATATAGTATACTGTATTATAAGCTGAAGGCTTTTGCACAGTACTGTAGTAACTTTATGTATTGCACTGTACTGCTGCAAAAAATAAACAAGTTTCCTGATGTATGTGAGTGATGATGAACTTAATTCTGATTTTGGTTTCTATTGCAAAGTGAGAGTGGGAAGGAGGCAAGAAGAGGGAAATCATGGTTGAGAAAAGGGGAAGGGAGAGGAGAGGGAGCAGGAAACATCAGGGAGGTATTCTGTAATTATCAATAAACCAATTGGTTGGAATCAAATAACCTTGCCTGGTGTCTCAGGACTGGGTGTGTCTGCACCCGCATCACCCCTTCTCTATCACTCCTTGTCTATCATTGACCCACATCCCTCCCGCAGCGCTCCACCCTCGCCATTCCCAACATCCTTTGCTCCCGCCAGATTTACCAATGTGCTCCACTCCATGTTGACAAATAGAGTACTGTGCAAAAGACTCGGGTACCCTAGCTATATTATATGTGCCTCAAAGTTTTGCATGATACTGTATATATCTATGGAAGTTGAGATCTATATATATATATAGATCAATATCTATATTGAGTTGGAGTTGTGTATCTAATATTTTAATATTGAGTAATACTGTAAATATTCTTTGATTAAGCATTCTGTGTTATTTAAATAATTAATTACAGGTTTTATGTATAACAGTATGTGAATGCTATACATCATTACTCTGCCACATCATAAGTGCATTGCTCACTAAAGTAAAGAAATGAAACATAGACATTCCCCCGGTCTCCCTGGGTGTTTCTTTCAATTAGTTTTTGGTTTGGAGTTACACAACATAACAATTCAAAAAGGCATGACTAAGACCATAAAGTGTCAAGAACTCCAACAGAAATGTGCATTTTAAAAGACTAAAATCATGGACAGGAAACGTCTGTTACACACAACACAAAAGCAGCATTGTGCAGGCAAATTCTAATTAACAATATGGTATTGAATTCTGTACATTTGGATGAGTTAATGGAAGTTATTAATATGGTATAGATTTTCTGATACAAGAATCTGGACATCTTTGTGCTGTTTTTCTGGTATGCAGGTCACAGAAATGACATCAGCAATTGTTTAACACCCTACATTTGTTTTTGGTGAAATGTTAAATGGCAAATATCAAGCCTGATGTTCTCCATTCAGTAAGGAACCAGATCTGAATGATGCAAAAGGTTCAAAATAAATATTATTCTAAAGACTAAACTCATCCACCCTGCAGCCATAAGCAAAGCACTTCATAACTAACTGCTGAGCAAATCTGACCCAAACTGTGTTTGCAGTCACACACCCCAAAGTTCAAAGTAAATTAATCATCTAAGTATAGATATGTTACCATATCCAACCTTGAGATTCATTTTCTTGTAGACATTTACAGGAAAAAAGAAATAATAGAACTTTATGAAAAACTATACATAAACAGAGACTGACAGACACTAATGTCCAAACTCTGCAAATAAAAATAATACTGAGAACATGAGTTGTAAAGAGTCCTTGACAGTGAGCTTGTAGATCGTAGAATCAGGTCGGAGTAGCGGTGAATGAAGTTATCCACGCTGGTTCAGGATCCTGACGGTTGAACAGTAATACATATTTGTTCCTGAACCTGGGACCTGAAAGTCCTGAACCTCTTTCCTGATGGTAGCAGCGTGAAGAGAGCATGGCCTGGCTGATGGGCCTCCTTGATGATAGATGTTGCTTTCTTGTGGTAGTGCTCCATGTAAATGTACTCAGTGGTGGGGAGGGCTTTGCTTGTAATGGACTGGTCTGCTTCCACTACTTTTCCAAGTGCCTTCGATAAGTTCCTCCTCAAAATCACGTTGCCAGAAACTCTCAAGAAAATCCTGCAAAAAGACAATGAAATGAGAATTGAGAAAGAAACTGAAGAAAAACACCAGCCAAGAGAATTGGTGCTCGTGGAAGAACGTTTGTAAGGAAAAGTGTGCTGCTCTGTGAATGTTTACATGTGTTGAAGTTGAGCACTATGGTCCAAATGATAGTGAGAGTGCAAATACCATTGATCAAAAATGAGAAGATTTGCACTTTGTCAGTGGAGCTTCTCTTAGATTTTGCAACTTAAAAATGAGCCACAAAGCTTTTACCTATGGAGTGACAAAAACAGGTCCTGTGGCCCACTATCCACGTTAACTATCAGCAAACTATTTATAGTAATCCTACATTAATTCCACAGTTCTAGCCTTCCATATTCTCCTCAACATCCCTCCGATTCTGCTATTCACCGACACATAAGGGACAATATACAATGTCGATGAAAAGTATTCACCCATCCCCCACCAGAAGTTTTCATGTTTTATTGTTTTATGACATTAAATCACAATGGATTTAATTTGTTTATTTTGACACCGATCAACAGAAAAAGACTCTCGTGTCAAAGTGAAAACAGATTTCTACAAAGTGATCTAAATTAATTACAGATATAAAACACAAAATAATTGATTGCAGAAGTAATCACCCCCTTCAAGTCAATATTTAATAGATACACCTTTGGCAGCAATTACAGCCTTGAGTCTGCGTGGAGAGGTCTCTATCGTCTTTTCACATCTGGACACTGCAAATTTTTCCCCAGTCATCTTTACAAAACTGCTCAAGCTGTGTCAGATTGCATGGGAATTGTGAGTGAACAACCGTTTTCAAGTCTAGCCACAAATTCTCAATTGGACTGAGGACTAGACTCTGACTTGGCCACTCCAGGACATTAGCTTTGTTGTTTTTAAGCTATTCCTTTGTAGCTTTGGCTTCATGCTTGCGGTCATTGACTTGCTGGAAAACAAATCTTCTCCCAAGTTACAGTTCTCTTGCAGACTGCATTGGGTTTTCCTCCAGGATTCCCCTATATTTTGCTGCATTTATTTTGCCCTGTAACTTCACAAGCCTTCCAGGACCTGCTGCAGTGAAGCATTCCCACAGCATGATGCAGCCACCATCATGCTTCATGGTAGGGAAGTTGTGTTTTTGATGATGTGTGCTGTTTGGCAAACATAGTGTTTGGTCCGATGGCCAAAAAGCTTAATTTTGTTTTCATCAAACCATTGAACTTCCAGCCGACTTCAGAGTCTCCCATAAGCCTATTGGCAAACACTAGCTGAGATTTCATGTGAGTTTTTTTCAACAGTGGCTTTCTCTTTGCCACTCTCCCATAAAGCTGTGACTGGTGAAGCACCTGGGCAACGGCTGTTGTCTGCGCAATCTCTCCCATCTCAGCCACTGAAGCTTGAAACTCCTTCAGAGTTGTCATAGGTCTATTGGTGGTCTCCCTCACTTCTCTCTTTCTTGCATGGCCACTCAGTTTTTGAGGACAGCCTGCTCTAGGCAGATTTACAGCTGTGCCATACTCTTTCCATTTCTTGATGATTGACTTAACTGTACTCCAAGGGATACTCAGTGACTTGGGAATTTTCTTGCATCCATCTCCTGACTTGTGCTTTTCAATAACATTTTCGCAGGGTTGCTTGGGGTGTTCTTTTGTCTTCATGGTGTAGTTTTTGCCAGGATACTGACTCACCAGCAGTTAGAGCTTCCAGATACAGGTGTATTGTTACTACAATCAGCTGAGACAGCTTGACTGCATGCAGGTGATCTCCATTGAACTAATCAATTATTTACAAACAAGAGAAAATCTGCTGATGCTGGAAATCCAAGCAAATCGAGTCAAAATGTCAATTTACTTTTTTCCATAGATGCTGTCTGACCTGCTGAGTTCCTCCAGCATTTTGTGTGTGCAATCAATTATTTTGTGTTTTATATTTATAATTAGACTTGATCACTTTGTAGAGATCTGCTTTCACATTGACACGAGTCTTTCTGTTAACCAGTGTCAAAAATGCCAAATTAAATTCACTGTGATTCAATGTTGTAAAACAATAAAAGGTACTTCCAAGGTACTGCAAACATGAGGAAATCTGCAGATGCTGGAAATTCAAGCAACACACATCAAAGTTGCTGGTGAATGCAGTAGGCCAGGCAGCATCTCTAGGAAGAGGTACAGTCGACGTTTCAGGCCGAGACCCTTCGTCAGGACTAACTGAAAGAAGAGCTAGTAAGAGATTTGAAAGTGGGAGGGGGAGATCCAAAATGATAAGAGAAGACAGGAGGGGGAGGGATGGAGCCAAGAGCTGGACATATGATTGGCAAAAGGGATATGAGAGGATCATGTGACAGGAGGCCAAGGGAGAAAGGAAAGGGGGAGGGGGGAAAACCCAGAGGATGAGCAAGGGGTATAGTGAGAGGGGCGAAGGGAGAAAAAGGAGAGAGAGAAAAATAATGTATATAAATAAATAACAGATGGGGTACGAAGGGAAGGTGGGGCATTAGCAGAAGTTAGAGAAGTCAATGTTCATGCCATCAGGTTGGAGGCTACCCAGACGGAATATAAGGTGTTGTTCCTCCAACCTGAGTGCGGCTTCCTTGTCCATTCGTCCCCCCCATCCCTCCACACCGACCTCCCCCCTGGCACTTATCCGTGTAAGCGGAACAAGTGCTACACATGCCCTTACACTTCCTCCCTTACCACCATTCAGGGCCTCAGACAGTCCTTCCAGGTGAGGCGACACTTCACCTGTGAGTCGGCTGGGTGATATACTGCGTCCTGTCATAAGGCGGTGGCTGAGAACGGACCCAAGTGCAAGACACAGACACTGAAGTACTAGGGACAGGACTAGAATACAGTGTGAGGGCAAGGATATGGACACAAAACCTGGGAACCCGGAGCAGGACTGGACAAGAGAGCTAGGAGCCCGGGCTTGGACTCCGAGCCAGAGACTGGACAAGGACCCAGTACCTGGGTCTTGCCTCTGGCTCGGACCCCAGAACTAGGCAAGGATGAGGCTTGGCTGGCAGGCAGGATGAGGCTGGAGTCCTCAGGCTTGAGGCTAGAGACTAGAGGCGAGGCTTGGCAGGAGGCAGGAGGCTGGAGTCTTCAGGCTTGAGGCTAGAGGCTAGGGACTTGAGGCGAGGCTTGGCAGGAGGCAGGAGGCTGGAGTCGTCGGGCTAGAGGCTAGAGACTAGAGGCAAGGCTTGGCAGGAGGCTGGAGTCTTCAGGCTTGAGGCTAGAGAATTGAGGCGAGGCTTGGCAGGAGGCAGGAGGCTAGAGGCTAGAGACTTGGCTGGAGATTGGAGGCTCCTCCTGGGCAGGGCGCGGTACTCCTTGCCTTCGCCGGGTAAGTCAGGCTGTCTTGCCATTACCCTGCGGCTGGTTCTGTCACTCCGTAGGGCAGGGTGCAATTCACCACCCGACGGAGGCAAGGGACAGGAAGGGACAGAACCAACCGTAGATAACAGCAATACGGCCTGGCATACCCGACAGAGGGAAGGGACAGAACCAACCGTAGGTAATGGTAATACGGCCTAGCTTACCTACCGGAGGCAAGGGACAGGAAGGGACAGAACCAACCGTAGGTAATGGCAATACAGCCTGGCTTACCCGACGGAGTGACAGAACCAGCCGCAGGGTAATGGCAAGACAGCCTGACTTACCCGGCGGAGGCAAGGGACAGGAAGGGAGCTAGGTACGGGATGGCTCCAGGAGAAGACTGAAGGCGAGGTGAGGCGAGAGCTACCAGCAAGACCAGACAAGGCTTCAGGCAATACAAGGCGAAACGAGAACTACAGGCGTGGCGAGAGTTACTGACAAGACAAGGCAAGGAAACAGAAGGCAGGGGAAGGGATGCAAGGAGTAAGGACAAGAACAATCCAACAGCCACACCCTGGTCTCTGAAGGTATTTATGCAGCCAGCCCCAATGAGCATCAGCTGCTTCAATTAGAGCTCCAACAAGAACAGAAGCAGGGTAGACAGGAAAACCTGGAGCAAGGGTCGATGGACCGGACCGTGGACCGGAATACGGACCTCACGGACTGGACCATGACACGTCCGGTGCTCCTGATGTGACCTATATATTGGCGAGACCCAATACAGACTGGGAGATTGTTTCGCTGAACACCTACGCTCTGTCTGCTACAGAAAGCAGGATCTCCCAGTGGCCACACATTTTAATTCCAGGTCCCATTCCCATTCTGACATGTCTATCCACAACCTCCTCTACTGTAAAGATGAAGCCACACTCCTGATTGACATTGGCCTGAGGTGGAATGTATACTGCTATCAAAATAATCACAGAAATCCCCCGTGGTAGGGAAAATGGATGGCATTTAATTGTGAAATATTCCAAATTTCCAGATCTTGTCAAAGTTTGAAAGAAAGCCTTGAGTATCAACACATGATCTGGGTAATGTCACTTAAGTTCAAATTGAGTTTATTCTCAAGTGCACATATATGACGAGTACACTGCGAAACTTGCAGCAACATCACAGGCACGTAGGAACACACAGAATATAAATTATATCATGCTCCAAGATGAAGAAAATATACATTCTGAACATTAATGCAAAACCAAATCAAAGCCACAATTGAAGACAATTCCTGGCAACACCTCACTGTTGCTCTATCTCTGGTGTCATTCCATTCACACTCTACCTTGCAATATATACTGCTGTATAGAAGGCTTCAATATAGTTTTTAACTTTGTCTAAACAATTTATTTATGTAAACAATGCTGTTTGTAATAACCTTTGAAGCCATTTGTTAGCAAATATATCTCATGATGCCACAATGATGTCACACTAACCCTTTTGGTCTGGCAATACTTAACTCCCTGTCAAATGCTGACACAAGGGTAACAGCTTCCTTTCTAGTTTCCTAAAGATGCTCCAGGGTTGGCTCTATCTTCATATACTTGGAACCTTTGCTGGGTAATTTTGTAAATTCTATGCTCGATTGACCCCTGTCATCATTACCTAGGGAGCATCAGATGATACTTTTAATTCCATTAATTCTCATTTAGCTGCCTCCTTTGAATATATATACATCTTGGATTACACAATGTATGTATTCTGCAACATCTCCAAATCTGTTCTATACTCGTGTTGAGCAATCCACTAGCCATGAAGTCTGCAACAGTTTAAATCTGGATGCTGATTCCTGCTGTTAAACTTATACCACTACACAATACTGTGCAAGTGATAGGAGTAGGAGGGGGATGTACTCATGCTCTTCATTTAGTTTAACCAACACGCCAAGTGTCTTGCATTCAGTTTTGTACAGAGCAAGCAAAATGGTACAGTATGTCATGGCAACATTGTCCTTCATAATGGACCTCTGCAGATTTATTTGCAATTGAATATACTGTTCCATATTTTCTTCTTAACTCAATCCATCATTTTATTGAACGATTTAAAGAAACAGTTGTACTTGTACTATGGCTCAATATGAATGCTGCAATTTTGAAAACTGAATCTGCAAATCCAGTTGCAGAATTCCAGAGAAAAAAGAAGTTAATGTTCTTATCAAAAGCAAGCAACACTCACCCGTATATCATGCTAGTTATTTTTTTCACTCTACAGCCACCAATTATCTCAATAACTTCTTTAAATGTGAACAAACATTTAGTAACACAACATTCATAGTTGAGCAGTACAACACAAGCTGCTGTGTGATTCTACTTTTTTGACATCGTCAGACCACCAGAGGGAGTTTCTAATTATTCTGCTACATCAACTAATTAAGAAAAAATGCCTTCCATTCAAAAAAAGGTTTGACAAATGTATAGTAATTAATTATCTTTGAAACCTTGTCTCTTGTAGTGCTGGCAAACAGAACAGCTATGGTGCATTAAAGTGTAACTATTAACATTGAGATAAATAAGTAGTTAATTTTAATGACGTTGAGTCACGGTTAAATGTTGGTCAAAATGTCAGACCATTCCTCTTCATCAATTAATGACTAACATTATGAAGGCATTATGTTTCTCTCCCTTTTTCTGCTTAATATTTAATTCGATTTTGTTATGGTTGTGGTTTTTTGTGGATATGCTGTATTTTTTTTGTTTTTTGTTTGCTTGTAAAAAATAAATTTAAAAAATTATTAAAAAACATTATGAAGGCCATCATGATTGTGTTGGATCATAGCTAATCATTATCTCAACTTTATTCCTGCATCTTTCAATATATTCTCAAGCTCCTACTATTCAAAATGTCCCAGTTTTGAAAAAAGTAAGTTTTGTCCAGCGGTTGGAATAAAATCCAGCCGCTAGGGAAGAATTCAAAATTTACATGATCCTGTACTTTTATAAAACAACCTAAGTATGGGACAAACATCAGCAAACTTCTAGTAAAGATGGGCATCTAGATCTGCATGGCTGAGTTGGACTGAAGGCCTTAATTCCATGTTGTATTACTCTATTACTCTAAAGCTCATCTGTGGTTTTAAAGTTCTGGTTTTATTATGTCATTATCTTGATTTCCCCAACATAAGTTATACGTTTTCTCGACATATGCTTTTGACCCCCTTTATAAATTTAACTGCATTGCCTAGCTCTCTCATCTGTCTTCTAAGCTGAAAGTTAATACAAACCATTCCTATATTATTTGCCATTCCTATACAGCCTTTGGTGCATTCTGATGATTTATATGGCTTTTCTTTCCAAGATTAGGTAATTAGTAATATTTGTGCCTAAAACTGAAGACAGTACTAAGATGAGGTCACACCTGTGCTCACTACAACTGCATTCCAAAGCACCAAATATTGATTTTATTTAACATCTCACATAAAATTAGATATCTTGAATAGTGTAGCATTTAAGTATCAATCTGTATGATAAAATGTGAAACTGAATTTGAGCTCATAATATTTTATTTAAAATAAGAATAGACGATGCTGCTAACACTCAGCAGGACAGGAAACATCTGTGGAACTGAAGCAGTTAACACTACAGGTCAGAGAAAAGCAAATTTGTTTTCATTAGGACTAGAAAGTAGGGAAGGAATGGATAGGATTGTTAGGGTGAGCCCACACAATAAACATTTACTCCCTCCCCCCCAAAACATCTCTTGATCACCAGAGATATTCCTTTGATTTTATTCGTCCTTCCTCAATCTTTTCTCCATCTGAAAACTAACATGATTTTCTTTCGCAAACATGAGGAAATCTGCAGATGCTGGAATTTCAAGCAACACACTTAAAAGTTGCTGGTGAACGCAGCAGGCTAGGCAGCATCTATAGGAAGAGGTTCAGTCGACGTTTTGGGCTGAGACCCTTCATCAGGACTAACTGAAAGAAGAGATAGTAAGAGATTTGAAAGTGGGGGGGGGGGAGGGGGAGATCCAAAATGATAGGAGAAGCCAGGAGGGGGAGGGATGGAGCCAAGAGCTGACAAGTGATTGGCAAAAGGGATATGAAAGGATCATGGGACGGGAGGTCTAGGGAGAAAGAAAGAGGGAGGGTGGAATCACAGAGGATGGGCAAGGAGTATAGTGAGAGGGACAGAGGGAGAAAAAGAGAGAGAGAAAAAATATAATAATAATAAATAAATAAGGGATGGGGTACGAAGGGGAGATGGGGCATTAACGGAAGTTAGAGAAGTCGATGTTCATGCCATCAGGTTGGAGGCTACCCAGACGGAGTATAAGGTGTTCCTCCAACCTGATCGTGGCTTCATCTTGACAGTGGAGGAGGCCGTGGATAGACATATGAGAATGGGAATGGGATTTTCTTTCCCAGTTTTGAAGAAGGTTCCTGGCTTTGAAATATTAACTTTCTCTTTTCACTGATGTTGCCTTCCCACTGAGTGTTCCCCAGCACTTTCTGTTTTTGTTTCATACCTACAGCTTTTTGATTTGTTTCACCAGCTAATATTTTCACTGAAGGTTAGTGAAACAATGCTGACTGCTCACATTTATATATTGATTAGAAAACAGGTTTTGCTGGGCAAGGATTCAATATGCAGTTTGCACGTTCTCCTTCCAGGTACCCCGGTTTCCTGCTGCATCCTAAGGAAAGTTGCCGTAAATTGTCCCTAGTGCATTGGTTAGTACAGAACCTCTAGGAATTTGATAAGAATCTGGGAAAAATAAAAAGTTGGATTAGTGTAAATAACTGGTTGATGATCAGCACGCGCTCAATGACTGACAGCCTGCTTCTATGCTGTTTCCCTCTATGACTCTGAGATAATTTTTTGGTACAGATTAGCAGATCTTTCAGATATGCATTTATAAAGATTAAACCATGCAGGCTGCAGACTAATTTCTTTATGTCTGGTTCTCTAGGTGGCAGCAGTGGTCATCTACCAACTCTATCCTAACGATATCTGTACCCAATCCGCAGGCCAAGCAACCCCCAGTGTAAGTCAGCAATTAGAGTTCACATTTGTCAAAAAAAGATTAATTCTAAAATGATTATTTGTATGTGAAAATCTCCTGTTCAAAAAGCTCGCTTCAGTAGATTCATCTTTGTCAAAAATGTTAATTCTAAAATGATTATTTGTATCTGAAAATCTCCTGTGCAATAAGCTCGCTTCAGTAGGTTTTAACACCACAGCGCTATACATATGACATCTCCTTGTGGCTGCCAGAAGCATTAATGAGTGTTGTGAGAACAGGAAGCTGAGCCAGCTTTCTCGTTTCACTTCCTGATATTGAATTCTCAGACATTCTCATCCCAGTTGACTCAGTTCCATTCAGTAATGTATTTATAGAGTTTTGTTAATAAGCCATGCGAGTGGAAATGTGTTATGCCTTGGCCTTCTTTTATGTGAACCCAGGGGCAACAAATATGCGCTTGAGCTTGGCCATAAGAGGAAACAAGGAAAAAGAAAAACTGGATAAAAGTAATATGTTATTTGATATAGATTGGATATTTAAAAGAAAAAAAATGATCAGGATGTCCCTGGTAGACAAGCTGCATATTAAGTCCCTGTTTACTTTCTGCTGGACTTCACCTAAGCGCTAAAAAGACAGAGTACATGGTGTTTAACTGCGACGAAGGTATTCTCAAGACCGTAAAGAATGATACCGTTAAGAAAGTCTTTGACTGCAAGTACCTTGGGTCAAGAAGGATGAGTCCAGAGAAGGACATAAAGATACGGGAGGCGCTAGCATGGAGGGCTATGAACGACATGAAGGAAATCTGGAAGTCGAACCTGACAAGAGGGCTTAAAAAGAGGATTTTCATAGCAGTCATAGAGTCCATTTTCACGTACGGATGCGAGATGTGCACACTCACCAAGACTATGCGAAAGTCTCTACATGGTTGCTATACACGAATGCTTCAGCTGGCTCTTGATGTGAGTTGGCAACAGCACATGACGAACGTCGAGCTCTATAACGACCTACCGATGCTTACCACTAAAATCGAGGCGAGAAGACTGCACCTAACGGGGCACTGTCTACGCCACCCTGAGCTACCTGCCAGCCTAGTCATCATATGGGAGCCCAAGCATGGGAGGATGAACCCTGGGCGCCCTCCCAAGACTATGGTCAACATGCTCCTAGAAGACAGTGGCGCGGCTAATGTAGATGAACTGAACACACTGATGAGGGAGAGGGAGAAGTGGAGAGTCCATCATCGTGCCTGATGCCAGCCCCCTAGGCCTGAGTCGACGTAGTAGTAGTAGTAGTACTTTCTGCTGGAGGCTGGCATAGAATTTGAAGAAATTTAAAACACACATCCATATGTATCACGAAAGGCCCAAATAATACTCAAGCATGGGCTAATAAATGGCAAGTAATGTTCGTACCATAATAATTCCAGGCAATTACCATCTACAGGAAAACAAAGTTTAATTGCTTATTCTTGGCATTAATAGCATGAACATTAACAAGCCCCCACCGTCTCCAATATTCCATGGCTCAACATTAACCAGAAACTTAAGTGGACTGGTCATATAAATTCCATGGCTACAGGAGCAGGCTGGAGGCTGACTATCTTGGAGTGCTGCTACAAAGAATTTCCGCCATCTACAATACACAAATTAGAAGAGTGGAGGTATATTTCCACTCAGCTGGGTGAGTATAGCTCCAACAACACTCATGATGGTCAACACTTTCAAGGGCAGAGCAACCCCCAGTATTGACACACCATCCATCACCATAACGATTCATTCCCTTCATCATCAGTGTAGTATGGCTGCAGGATGTATCGTCTGCAACATGTACTGCAACAGCTGCTTAAACTGTATCTCCCAAAATGACCATCAAAGGGCTTAAGGCACACAGGGACACCAATTCTTGCACACCATCCTGTCTTGGAAATATATATTGTGGTTTCACAATCTTAGTTTAGATATTGGAACACCTTCCCAAAAGCATTGTGAAAGGACCCTCAGGTAAGAGACTTAAATGATGTAATGTTCTCAATTTGAAATTGATATTGCAAAAACTGGAAATTCAGAGCAACACACACAGAATACAGGAGGAACTCAGCAGGTCAGGTTAGCATCTGTGGAAAGGAATAAACAGTCGACAGTCTCAAAGAAGGGTCTTGGCCTGAAATATCGACTGTTTATTCCTTTCCATAGGTGCTGCTTGTCCTGATCATGTTCTCAAAGTCCTTTAAGAAGTGACTAAATAATCTGGTTTAGATTGTGAGCTCCAAGAAATAAAACTCCTAGAGCATATACCACATGAAGAAAAGTTACCTTTTTTTTCTGGGTCATTATGACACTGGTGAGGGAAAAGATGGTCAATAACGACTGGAGATCTGGATTTTGTATCGCCAATCTATTTATCTGTTGCAGACACCAGCATTATATGTCATAGTGTCACTCAAGATCTGACCATTAACACAAGTATAAGTTGATTGTCACCGAGAAGGTACGATTTACCTGGTTTTCTTCAGAACCCCAGTAATCACAATTCAAGACAATTTATTTCATTTAACTATATACATGTATACTGTCAAATGAGACAACATTTCCCCAGACCAAGATGTGAAGCACAGAAGTGCACATTGCACACATATAACACATAATAATGTAACAGAATAAGAATTAAATCTACAAATGCATAATGCATAGGTAAAGTGCATAAATTAACTACTGTAGGATACTGTACCAATTATCCAGTGGAACTTCGAATGCAGGGAGTTCAGAAGCTGAATGGTCTGAGGGAAGTAACTTTCCTATCCTGACCATTCTTGTCTTTATGCATTGGAGTCTCCCTGCCTGATGGTAGAAAGTCAAAGAGGATGCTGGATGGGTGGGTGGGATCCTTGATAACACTAAAGCCCCTGCATATGCAATTTATGATTTTGATCACTCTCAGAGATCATAAACTGTGGATAAGGATGCAATAACAATAACAAAATAATCTAAAGACAACAGCAAAATTAGAGATGATGGAATGCAGCCTACATTCTAAATGTAAATCCAGATGGAGATGGAGGTCTTCTGGCAAACACTAATCCCTGTAGATCATATCAAACAGAATAATACTTGGTTTGAGTTAAAGCATCAGAAATGCTGTCTAAGATTAAAGCAAAGAACATAGCTTACTTGTCTCACAGCTTAAACTCCCAATTCTAAGAGTCAATGAAATCAGAAGCAAATATGTTAGTTGAGTAAGATATAATGAAGTGAAGTGGAAATATGTATCAGATCAACTTGAGCCAAGAAAGTCATGTTTTTAGCAAGAGTGGAATATGCAGTGGCACATATTCTGGTAACATTCTCAACATCGCCACCCATTGTCTCTGAAATTTATAGTGGTGAAGATATTTCAGAAAAGAAACAAGAAAATGGTGATATTTCAGGCTGTACTCACATCAAGAGGATAACTTCTGGAATATACCTAATGATTTTCAGGGTGAGCTTGATCCTGTAATACAAACAGCTGATTTTGCAGAGAGTATTGATTCCCGAGCTAAATTTCAAGTGTGAAAAAGCTCTGTTCATTTACCTCCATGACATCTCCTTCTTCCGGAGGGATGGTTCTCCCATACAGGACATTTGTGACACAGACATCAGGACATTTTGCAAAACTAGGTCACTACAACACTTAGTCCGAGCATCTCACTCTTGCTGTACTTAGAAGACCTTTGGCAGACTTAACTAAAGAAGTTTTTACTAATTCTGAGTATATTTGCAGTATGTTTCAACTTTGGAGTCGGAAAACCTGAGAGAGAGGTTATCTTCTGTCAAATGGAAGAAGGATCCTAAAGACGTTGGATGCCTCAGAGCTGTAGTGGCCTGTGTTCAATACTGAACTCCAGTATTGTCTTTATGAAGTTTGCAAGTTCTGCCCGTAACTGTGGATTTCCTCTGGGTGCTTCAGTTTCCTCCCACATCCCCAAAAAATGTGTGGATTGCTGCGTTAAATGATCACTGCAACTTGCCTTTAGTGGGTAGATGAATGGTAGAATCTGGGGAGAATCAATGGGAATGTGAGGAAGAGAAAATGATTAATGTAAAAACAGGTGTTTAATGGTCAGCACATCCTTTGTGGGCAAAATGGCCTGTTTCTCCTGGGTATTTCTCTGTGACGCTACAAAATAGGAAATAGGGATGAGATGATTCTTTTTGTCAAAGAATTATGAGTCTTTAAAAGTTATCTTCCTTAAAGATCAGTGAAAGAATGTGTTCAAGGTTTTAAGGTAGAGGTGGATTCTTGATATGCAGGTGATGAAAGGTTACCGGGGTGGGCAGGAATGTGAATCAGGTCAATTACAATCTTATTTAATAGTGAAACAATCTTATAGAACATAGAACACTACAGCACAGTAAGGCTCATTGGCCTACAATGTTGTACTGACTTTTTAAACCTTCAAAGCAATCTACTCTTCCCTCCCACGTAACCCTCCATTTTCCAATTATCCATGTGCTTATCTAAGAGTATTTTAAATGTATTTGCCTTTACCACCACCCTTGGCAATATGTTCCACATACCCTACACTCTGGGTAAAAACCTTACCCCCGACACCCCCTCTATACTTTCCTTCAATCACCTTAAAAATTATGCCCCCTCATATTAGCCATCTCCACCCTGGGAAAATTCTCTGGATATCTAGCCATCCTATGCCTCTTATCATCTTGTACACCTCTATCAAGTTACCTGTCACCCTCCTTTGCTCCAAAGAGAGAAGTCTTAGCTCACTCAACCTATTCTCATAAGACATGCTCTACAATCCAGATAGCATCCCGGTAAATTTCCTCTGCACCCCCTGGGAAGTTTCCACTTCCTTCCTATAATGAGGCATCCAGAACAGAATACAATATTCCAACTGTGATGTAACCAGCATATTACAGGGCTGCGACATTACAACTGAACTTAGTACCCTAATGAGGGCCAACACACCACAAGTCTTCTTAACAACCCTATCAACTTGTGCTGCAACTTTGAGGGAACTGTAGACGTTGACCCCAGGATCTTTCTGTTCCCCCACAGTGCTAAGAATCCTGCCATTGATCCTGTATTCTGCCTTCAAAGTTTACTTTTTAAAGTGAATCACTTCACACTTTTCCAGGTTGAACTCCATCTGCCACTTCTCAGCCCCGCTATGAATCCTATCAAAAGTTCCTTTGTAGACCTCAACAACATTCCACACTATCCACAGCAGCACTTGAAGACTAGGTGGCCTGTTTGCACACCTGGTTCATATACTTATTATTATTTCAAAATGTTAGTTTGTATCAACAGCAAACTTGAATATTTTAGACTTGATTTCATCCAGTTCACCAATATAGATTGGCAGCAGCTGGCATCCTGATTCCAAGTCCAATGAAAGCCCACTGGTCACAGGCTCCTGACCCAAACATGGCTAATTTTATTCCCATTAAGCCTGTTTTCTGACTGTTAACTAATTATAAATCAAAGTCTTTATGCTATCAACATCAAGTACTCTAATATGAGAGCAACTTATGTGTCACCTTGCAAAAAATGCCTTTGCTTGCTTTATGTGAACAGATGCAAGGCAGGGTAATAATTCCAATTATGAGGTATCAATTTTATCACCTTTTAAGATATGTGTTGTAAT
The DNA here is from genome assembly GCF_963921235.1 of Mobula hypostoma. NCBI lineage: Eukaryota > Metazoa > Chordata > Chondrichthyes > Myliobatiformes > Myliobatidae > Mobula > Mobula hypostoma. Next base: position 61,753,453 of record NC_086106.1, read on the forward strand.
CTGGAGTCAATGATATCTTGATTGAAATGGAAGTGTGGATTGAACTGTAAAACTGTAACATACTCTGCATCCACAGCCAAAGACTAAGAAGACAACAGCCTTTAAATGCTAGAAAGCAAATGCCAATAAAAGGCATGAAGAAACAGCCAAAAGGAGTTTACCTTGGATTCAACTTTAAGAGTATAGCCAATCAGGTACTAGATTGTAATTGACGCAAGATGCACTTATTTAATGATCGAAAGTATCACTGTCAGCAGCACAAGAATAGTTGTCAATGTAAATCTTCTTCAGTTCTAGAATCTTCAATGATAGAGGTAATCTACATTTATGTTCTCAGCAGAGGTTTAGTTATAGGTTTTGAGAGAAGCTGTTTAAAAATATAACAATTAGTACAACTGAAAATGATATAGTTTAAACAGTTGGTGGTGAATACGTGTTTTAAAAAAATCACATCAAAAATATGAAGGAAATATTTATCGGGATGCATTTTTAATGCATAATCCTTGCTAAATATTTTGCTGTAGGTAAAAGAGTCATAATTCACAGTGATATTGATCTACCTTGCTAATCCTGTGGTGCTCGAATCATAGAATAAAAGAAAATTTGACACTAAAGGTGGTCTTTTGGCCTATCATATCCATGCCAAGTGGGAAAGTCACCCTATCTGACCTCACCATATCACATTTGGTCCATAGCTCTACAAGAGTATGTTTTAGTATTTTTTAAATGTGATGATGGTTTCTGGATGAACCGTACTTTCAGGCAATGAGTCCCAGATCACTTCCACCTTTTGGATGATCAAAAAATACATTTCTTTGTCAAGAAACAAAAGGACGTTGGCATAAGGTGAGAGGAAGACATTTTAAAGTGGATTTGAGGAGAATGTTTTTATTGACACAGGAAATGGTTAATATTTGGAACAGATAAAATTACTCTGTTTAATCATCAGACACACTTAATTAGGCTAGGCATAGAATGACATGATCCTGAGCAACATGGAAATATTGTAGATGGGCATAAAAGAAGGCAGGTACGTGAAGGGCTGAAGGGCCTATTTCTGTGACCCCCCCATGACTTGTCACCCTTCAAATCCCATTAACTACTTTAAATCTATGTCCCCTATATTAGAAAGGACTTTCTGATATTCTATCCATGACTCTCATAGCTGTAGCCCCTTAGCTTCTGCTGCAAAAGGTAACAATCCTAGCCTCATCGCTAAAATTTTAAAATCCTGGCACTGTCCTCATATGTCTTTTTTGCACTCTCTCTAGAGTGATCACACTGATCATAATGTGGTGGCCAGAACTGTACATTACTCACATTCTTGCATAACCTCCTTATGAGTGTATTCTATGCCTTGATTAATACAAATATGCAGAAAATGTGCTTTTTTCAAATCTATGTTATTGATTTATCTCAATACTTTTAGAGATCTGCAGCGAAACACTTCATGGCCCCTCAGTTCTTCCACACCACTCTGTCTTCTTCCATATTTTGTGAATTGCTATGCTTTTGGAACTCACCAAGTGCATTATTACACACTTCTCCAGATAGAACTTCATTTGCCAATCACCAGACAATTCAATCCTTCCTGCAATTTAAACTTTCCTCCTCACTATATATCATATTGCTAATGACAAACTCATCTATCATGCCATCGACACTCGTTTAAGTTATTAAAATACTGCACATAACAAACTGCGAGGGTCTAAGCTTATTGGAATCTCAGCGATACCAGGATACCATCATTAAAACACCTCTCAGCCATTACCCTTTTCCTCCTGTGATTCTATTCATCTCAGGGGCTAATTATTACTCATTTGACCAAGCTTCAATATAGGGACTTGCTAAAATCCAGGTAGATTTCATTAACTCTCTTTTAAAAAAACTCAGTCAGCTTAGTCAGATAGAACATGTGATATTTGCTCTTCATTTACCTTTAAGTTAAGACTTTTAGTTCTCAGAATTCATTCCAATCCAAAAACCACTGAACTAAATAGGCTGCAACTACCCCGTTTATCTCTTTCTCCCTTTTTTAAAAAAATACATTGCCCCCAATCTCTGACACCACTCCTGTATTTAAGAAAGATATATATACAGCCTCTGTAATTTTCTCAATTGCTTCTTTTGTCAGTGTGGAATATATTCCATCAAGAATATATGGCCTATTACTCACTTCCAAAAATGCTAAGTCTGGAAAAGCATCTTCTTTTGCTATATTTATCCAATTCAACATTTTACAGATTTACTCCTTAACTAAAAGAAGTATTTGAGGGAGCCGTTTTTGAAGACAGCTGCCCACACCTTTATTTGCACACCATGGTTACTTACATCCCAAGCAGGCCATGTTCGTTCATCAGATATCCAGTTACTCTTTACTTGCTCACAGTTTTGGGGGGGGGGGTTTATTTGATTAAGTTTGGTGGCATTTTTATTTCACATTCAAATAAAATTTCCTTTTAGGTTTTACTCCTGCACTTTTTGTGCTCTTCTATTATGCACGTGGTACCTAAAATTAGTTTCTTTTTTTTACTTACTCTAACATCTTTACATTGGTGGGGTGCTCCAGATTTGCAAGTCTTACTCTTTATCTTTCTGGCAGCTTATTTATCTAGAATCCTTTAGATCTCTTTTTGAATGCTTCCTTTGTTCTGCCATTGAATCACCTCCAAGCAGCTATTTCTACTTCGCTGAATTTCTCCAGGGAAGAAAATACTTTTCTTCTCTGAAGAAATCCGTTGGTGCCTGTCACATTGACCAGCGCCAGTGGTCTAATCTAGCCTCCGATCGCGAGGTCTGGAGACACACCATTCACCAGTCTGTCTCCTCCTTCGAGAACACACTCAGGGCTGGCATTGAGGACGAAAGGAGAAGGAGGAAGAACCGTGACACAGCAGCACCAAACCCAGAACAGAATTTCCTTTGCAGCCGCTGTGGCCGGACCTGCCTGTCCCGTATTGGCCTCATCAGCCACCAGTGAGCCTGCAGCAGATGTGGGCAGCCCCCTTCCTAATTCTTCATCCGTGAAGCCAAGCCATGATGATGAATTATATTCAGCTGAGTAATGCTGATTATGCCCACAATTTAAAATCCATGTTCCTGTGTTACCTCTGTCCTAGTGCTTACAGGTGCTCAATTTAATTTAATTAGGAGCACCGCAGAATTGTTAAACCACTCTGCACAACCTTAATCACTACTTCAGTATTCTAACACCAAGAGCACTTTACACTGTAATGGAGTTTATATTTTTTTCTTGTGTAATTGTGTTTTTTCTTCTATAATGTTGTATAATTTATGATTAATTTAAGTTTATCTTGCGAATGCTGTTCTTCTGGTGCTACTGTGGTGCCGCTGCAAATGAGTTTTTCATTATGGCTCAGCATACATGTTCTTGAGCAAACAACAGTTTTTACTAGTTTGAACAAACCATCTTCTTGGTACCCTATACAATACATAAACATTCATTCCCTCCACCACTGGTAGACAGTGGAACATTTGAGTCCCTTTTGTTAAATACACTGCTGTTTTTCAGTCAGAGGATTGTAATGAGCTTTTTGGGTCTGTGTGGGGCACTGGACAGCATTGGGCTCTGAGGTTTTTAGAGCAGCTGAATTAGTTAATTGTTGTTTAATGAGTGTTGCTAATCATTTAGAGTTCTTTTGTTATTCTTAGGCAACCTGCTCTTTGTAGTGAGGTCTCCTGATGCTTTTGGTTTAAACCTGGTTAGTTTATTTTGATAGGCTCAGGGATTCTGTGTTACTTGTGTTATTTAAATGAATACCTGATTAGCACTAAACACGATAGCCTTGTTCTGAGAATATTACATCTCACAGTGTCACTCGGCCGAGCCATCGATGGTCGTTTGGAATTATTATGATAAACTCGTCAGCGTCTCTACATTGGAGCTGTCTTTCCTCTCCACCTGTGTTCCGATACTGCCAGCACAAGCCATAACAGAAGAACCCCGCCAAGTAGTGGACCCAGCAGGGGTTGAACAGTGGTGTCTTGATATTGGTCAGCTTTAGGTGAGAGTGCCGTCTCCTCTCAGGTCCATATTCTGAGTTCCTTGAGTTTATGTTCCAAGTGTCTCAAGACCATGTTTCAAGCTTCTCTGGTCTACATTCTGAGTTTCTCCAATCTCCATTCTGAGCTTTTCAAGTCGTAGGTACCCGGGTTCCCAGCCTTGGGCTTCTGTGACTCAGGTCTGCATAATAATTGAGTGCATCAGACAAGCTTATCAATAAAGTTTGTTTGTTTCAATGAATCAGCATTGAAATCAGTAACATAAATTTTGGAAGAACTTGCCCTTTCCTGATGTTGTTTTTGCAAGTAATGGTATGACTTTGTTAATGTCAAATCAATGTTTGAAAGGACACTTTTGGGAATAATTGAAATAAGCTTACAAGCTTCCAACTGCCTTTTACAATGCAAGATCTCCACCTGTCTGTTCTGATGAGTGATGCTAATGTAGCAAATGTTCCAGTGTACATGTGTTTCCTGAAATAGTAATTTGGGTTTGCAACTCTGAAGAGCCCAGCTCCAAAAGCTGATCCCTGGATGGAGTGTGCAAACACACAAGTAAAGTAATCCAGTCAAGAATAAGCCACCTTGTATTTAAACCTCTTGATGAAAGTCATGGTACAGATTATGAAAACTGAACTTTCATGTAACAAATGAAACAAATCTACAGAGAGCCAGCTGGCATAGGGATAGGAAGAGCCTGTCTCCACTACCTCAATCTGTAAGATTGAGATTGCAGCCTTCTGTTAATGCCCAAACAACAAGAACTTGTTTTTTTTTGTTTAACAATTTTTCTTCCAACATCTCTGGTTAATACCTGAGGGCCAACATCTTTACATCCCACAATTCTTCTCCCTCCACACATGCGGACACACATAACAGGGAGAGTGTGCATGCGTACTAGATACTTACGTAGGCCAAAGGAACAGAACTCAACAATCTCCCATCTTTTTTATGTATATATTAAAAAAAATTTAATTTGTAAACATTTCAAGACAATTCAAATGTCCAAACAATTCAAATGTCCATTAGGATATGGGAATTAGTTCTAACCGTTGAAGTTAATACAATTCTTAAGGTACCAAATCCCTTCACTAAGTGCCTTTAACAGCACAAGAGCTGGAGCTCCCTACTTTGTGAGACAGTCAGCTAGAGTGTGGCCAAAAAAACAGCCTCGTCAACACCTTCAGACTTTGCAACGGTTTCTCCTGCCAGTGTACTCCATATAACTTTTGGATCCTTTTTGATTGCCAATAGAAAGGTGAAAATCTTCCCTCTTCTCCCTTGAGTACCACCAAGATTTCCAAAAGAGGCATCACTGAAGACAACGAGTCTCAGTCAGTTACCTTTTCCAAGCTGTTGAAACTTCAAGACTACTTTTTCAGATTGAATTCTGCCCACTGTCTTGTTTTCCTAATGTGAAGTTTGTACTGTGGAATTTTTTGTGCTGGATGCCAAGTTGCAGGCATCAAACATGATAACAGGTCTGCTCTGCCTTGCCACCCATAGATTCTGATGTATCTTTGGCCTAAGCTACTCAGCTTCAGCATCACTGAAGGGTGCATCCCATAGTGTGGCACGAGAGGATCCCATGCAGATTGTCTGAAGATTCCTGATGTAGTTTTCTTGGCGCAATTGTGCTGTTCTGTCATCAGCAAGGATGTCTATCCCTACAGAACAGAATCTGTCATGTTCCTCCCACCCAGCCTGAAAGGCTGACTTTAGCTGAGGGTTAACTGTTGTGGCAAACTTTTGTGCGCCTCCCTGGATGAAGTCATCTACATGACAGACAAGTATTCTAATCGCATGATATCCTGAATCTTGCCAGTAAAAAACAGCTGGATCCACTTGTGACTTCTTTCCAACTGTTTTCAACATCATTTCCTTGACATTTTATACCAGTAAAGTGATACATCTGCTGGACCTTACACACACTTTTTGAGTTTACACAGTGTTCCTTCGCTTCTGGCTTCAGGAGGGGGGTTTAAAGTAAATGTCATGTGACAGCTCCATTCCCTGGAAGAATGTGGATTTTATGTCCATGCAATAGGATTGCCAATGCTTTTGCCATATCACTAAGAGAAGTTTTCAGAGAGACTCTGATGCATTTGTTGGCGAGTCTTTTTGGAGTTCTTCTATGTTCAGTTCCTCAAACCCTCTCGCCTCCAGGTGTACTTTTGGTATAATTCCTGTCAGGATTTCTTTTAGGGTGTACACCTATCTTGTAGACACAGTCTTTTGGCCAATGTCTCTGGCTTCCTCAAACATTCCATTAGTTCTCCAACTTCTGATGTCATCCTGTTTTGCAGATTCAAATGACACCTCTTTAGTTACTAGGACATTTTCATCTTGATATTTGTCAGATGGTCCAGCCTGATATATACTTGATTCAATAAGAAGTCTGTCTACACATAACATGTTGACTGACCCTGTAGTGCCAGCGACCGTGACTGTTTCTAGGTAATTCAAGTGGTACCAATTTTTGTATTTCCCAATGGTTTTGCCTGCTCGTCTACGACTTCAGCTTTGTATGAGATACCAGTGTTTTGGTCTACAAATCTCAGAGCTTGTCCTGTTTTAAGACTGAAACTTCCATGTTGTCTTTGCACTTGTGATAATTTCTGTTCAGTTTTTAACTGCACTCCCTTCCGCACTGTCTGTCCCAGCGTTGAGCAACTCTGTTGAGTCCCCAACTGCACTCTCTTCGGCACTGTCTGTCCCAGCGTTGAGCAACTCTGTTGGGTCCTTAGCTGCACTCTCCTCATCCCTGTCTGTGCTATGTGACCATGTGCTAGGTAAGTGCTTTTCATTTTTGTGGCATTCTCCACGGAGTTCTGATTGTCTTCAGTATGTGTTTTATGTAGTCTGGTGTGATGCTATTTCACATATGTACCTCCATGTCTCGCCAATACCACAACTCCATCCTGACCAATGACAACTCCAGGACCTTTCCATTCTGCACAGTCTGCTCTTTTGTAATACACTTTGTCCCCTGTGTCATATTTGTCATTTGTAGGACAGACCTGTGCCTTCACTACTCTTTGAATTCTCTCTAAACCCTCTGCTTCAGTGAAAGCCATCCTTGATGCATGCAGTGCTGAAGTACATTTCCCAACCCATTCACTCCTTGTAGTGCCTCCCAGAGCAGGTGGTCTGCCAACCAGTACAGAGGGAAGGTTTGGATTCTGGCCGAACATCAATTGATATGGTCTATAGCCATGTACATTGTGAATGGTTTTCCTCACCATAAGAGCCCAGTCCAAGGCTGTGTTCCAATCACAGCCATTGCTTTTCTTTACCTTCAGCATTATTTCTGTAAGTGTTTGATTGTGTCACTACAGAAGTCCATTACTCCAAGGACTGTATTTTGCTGTTGTCTTTGTTTCAATGCCAAAGTTTTCTGCCATATCTCTGAATTCATCACTATTAAATTCACCACCATTATTACTGAATAAGTGGGCCATGCGCACATATCTAGGAATGGATGAAGTTTGTTTTACCCTGTCTGGGGTTCTCTTTGTAGTTACAATGCAACCAACACTGAAACGTGTGAACTCGTCAGTGATGTGGAGATGCCCCACTCCTTGCTCCAGTTCATGTAGTTCTACGGCTACTGTTTCATTTTATTCAGATGCTAGTGGCAGACCAACCTCAGGCTTGGGCTTGGGCTTTCCAGACTTTTGGCAGTCTCCCAGCTGTCAATTATCTGCTTTAGAATGAAGAAAATAATCGGCATCGTTGTTTCCCGAATTCCTGAGTAGTTTCTGAAATCTATCAATTGAAGCAAGTTCAAACTGCTTGTGAAGTTTGAGCAATGCTTTGCATTTCTCATCTATGGTCATGTTTTGTGTGACAGTACTTTATTCTCACACTGTCTTTATCTAGAATGTTCACACCGCAATGCTCAGAGCTGGTGTGAGCTCAAGAGACACTGGCTGTTGAAACATCGTTACTTGGTCATTCTCCATATCCAGTACTGCTCCTGCTTTCTTCTGGGAAGGTTTACTAGTGAGTACTGGAATGTTTACTGGTACCATCTCTGTTTCAATGTAACATTTTGTCTGCCTCATTTTTGTGGGAATTTTCACTCTTTTGGGGGAATGTACAATCTTTCCACCTCCAAATGTGAATGCTTTGTTACTAGGTGTAACTGTGTTGACCAGTTTATGCACCTCGTTCTGGTTTAGTTCACTCACATAGCTTCCAAGCCATTTTTCTCCACACACTGTGCTTGCATGCTGCATCAATAGCAGCAGATCCTAGAGGCCCTATCCTCAAAATCCTCTGCCTCAGATGCCTCTGCATTAGTAAGTGATTCTTTCACAAACAACGTGAAATGGCACTCAGATAGGGCTTCAGATTTGTTATTTTCTTCAGTTAGCCTGACTTGTTCAGTTCTGTGTGGACAGTTACTTGCCCAGTGGAAAATACTTTGACATACCATGCATATCGATCTCCTACTGTAATTGTTTATTGGATTTGTGCCCGGCTAAGATACCCTTGTCTGGTCCCTGTGGAATCTATGCTTGCGATACCCTTGTTTCTGTTCAGTGAAGTATGCTTCCTGACACAAACTAATTCCCACTGTTGTCTTAACAGCCTTTTCTCCAAAAATCCTCTTCAGTGCTTATTTCATAGATGCAAATATAAGTTCTGTGCCTGCAGTTAATGCTAGCTGTCTGTTCTTTATTTCTGACACGCGGTGTCCAACAACTTAAAAGCTAATAGAGCATCAGGAAGTTCCATTTTGTATTTACACACACAGGTGTACTTTTATTTGAAATCAATAATATAATCAGCTATATTTTTAGTATTAAGATCATAAGATATAGAAGTAGAAGTAGGCCACTCAGCCCATCTAGTCTGTTCCGCCATTCAATCATGGGCAGATCCAATTCTTCCAGTCACCTCCACTCCCCTGCCTTCTCCCCATACCCTTTGATGCCCTGGCTAATCAAGAACCTATCTATCTCTGCCTTAAATGCACCCAATGACTTGACCTTTATAGCTGCTCATGGCAACAAATTCCACAGATTTACCACCCTCTGACTAAAGTAATTTCTCCGCATCTCTGTTCTAAATGGACATCCTTCAATCCTGATGTTGTGCCTTCTTATCCTATATTCCCCTACCATGGGAAATAGCTTTGCCATATCTAATCTGTTCAGACCTTTTAACATTTGGAATGTTTCTATGAGATCCCCCCCTCATTCTCCTGAACTCCAGGCAATACAGCCCAAGAGCTGCCAGATGTTCCTCATCTGGTAACCTTTCATTCCTGAAATCATTCTCGTGAATCTTCACTGAACTCTCTCCAATGTCAGTATATCCTTTCTAAAATAAGGAGCCCCAAACTGCACACAGTACTCCAAATGTGTTCTCATGAGTGCCTTATAGAGCCTCAAAATCACATCCCTGCTGTTATATTCTCTACCTCTAGAAATGAGTGTCAACATTGCATTCACCTTCTTCACCACCGACTCAACCTGGAGGTTAACCGTTAGGGTATCTTGCACAAGGACTCCCAAGTCCCTTTGCATCTCTGCATTTTGAATTTTCTCCCCATCTAAATAATAGTCTGCCCGTTTATTCCTTCCATCAAAGTGCATGACCATATACTTTCCAAAATTGCATTTCATTTACCACTTCTTTGCCCATTCCCCTAAGCTATCTAAGTCTCTCTGCAGGCTCTCTGTTTCCTCAACACTACCCGCTCCTCCATCTATCTTTGTATCATTGGCAAATTTAGCCTCAAATCCATTAATCCCATAGTCCAAGTCATCGATATACATCATAAAAAGCAGTGGTCCCAACACCGACCCCTTTGGAACTCCACTGTTAACCGGTAGCCAGCTAGAACAGGACCTCTCTGTTTTCTGCCGATCAGCCAATGCTCCACCCATGCTAGTAACTCCCCTGTAGTTCCATGGAATCTTATCTTGCTAAGAAGCCTCATGTGTGGCACCTTATCAAAGGCTTTCTGAAATTCCAAGTACACCACGTCTACTGCATCTCCTTCGTCGATCCTGCTTGTAATTTCCTCAAAAAATTGCAGTAGGTTTGTCAGGCAGAATTTTCCTTTCAGGAAACCATGCTGGCTTTGGCCCATCTTGTCTTGTGCCTCCAGGTACTCCATAATCTCATCCCTGACAATCGATTCCAACAACTTCCCAACCACTGACGTCAGGCTAACAGGTCTATAGTTTCCTTTCTGCTGCCTCCCACACTTCTTCAATAACGGAGTAACATTTGCAATTTTCTAGTCATCCGATACAATGCCAGAATCTATCGATTCTTGAAAGATCATTGTTAGTGCCTCCGTAATCTCTCTAGCTACTTCCTTCAGAACCTGAGGTTGCATTCCATCAGGTCCAGGAGATTTATCCACCCTCAGACCATTAAACTTCCTGAGCACCTTCTTAATCATAATTTTCACTGTACAAACTTCACTTCCCTGACATTCTTGAATGCCCGGTATACAGCAGATGTCTTCCACTGTGAAAACTGATGGAAAGTATACATTCAGTACCTCTGTCATCTCTGCGTCTCTCATTACAATATCTCCAGTGTCAATTTTTATTGGTCCTATATCTACCCTCAACTCTCTGTTACCCTTTATAAACTTAAAAAAGCTTTTAGTATCTTCTTTGATATTAGTCACCAGCTTCCTTCCATAATTCATCTTTTCCTTCCTAATGACCTTCTTAGTTTCCTTCTGCAAGTTTTTATAAGCTTCCCAATCCTTTGTCTTCCCACTGGCCTTGGCTTCCTTATATGCCCTCTCTTTTGCTTTTACTTTGGCTGTCACTTCACTTGTCAACCATGGTAGTGTCCTTCTTCCCCTTGAAAATTTCTTCTTATTTGGAATATAGTATCTGTCCTGCACTTTCCTCATTTTTCGCAGAAACTCCAGCCATTGCTGCTCTACTGTCCTTCCTGCTAGTGTCTCTTTCCAGTCAACCTTGGCCAGTTCCCCTTTCAGGACTTTGTAATTTCCTTTATTCCACTGAAACACTGACTCATTGGAATTTAGTTTCTCCTTCTCAAATTTCAAAGTGAACTCGATCATATTTACCTGGAGTATTGTGTGCAGTTTTGGTCCCCTAATCTGAGGAAAGACATCCTTGCCATAGAGGGAGTACAAAGAAGGTTCACCAGATTGATTCCTGGGATGGCAGGTCTTTCATATGAAGAAAGACTGGATGAACTGGGCTTGTACTCGTTGGAATTTAGAAGATTGAGGGGGGATCTGATTGAAACGTATAAGATCCTAAAGGGATTGGACAGGCTAGATGCGGGAAGATTGTTCCCGATGTTGGGGAGGTCCAGAACGAGGGGTCACAGTTTGAGGATAGAGGGGAAGCCTTTTAGGACCGAGGTTAGGAAAAACTTCTTCACACAGAGAGTGGTGAATCTGTGGAATTCTCTGCCACAGCAAACTGTTGAGGCCAGTTCATTAGCTATGTTTAAAAGGAAGTTAGATATGGCCCTTGTGGCTACAGGGGTCACGGGGTATGGAGGGAAGGCTGGGTTCTGAGTTGGATGATCAGCCATGATCATAATAAATGGCGGTGCAGGCTCGAAGGGCCGAATGGCCTACTCCTGCACCTATTTTCTATGTTTCTATGTTTCTATGTTTCTATATTGTGATCACTGTTACTGTAAATTTTGTCAAAGTTTAAATATGCCTCATAAATCTGATCCTTTTCATCCTTCAAAAAAAAACAGCCAAGGGTATTTATTAATGTATTCATACCGTCATCCTTCTTCAAGTCTTCCAGTGAAATTCACATTGCGGTCTCTCTCACTCTTCCCGAAAGTGACAATGTAACAGCCAAGGCTTGCTCTCGTCAAATGCTGCCAAGATCCTATAATTGGAAACCATCCTCTGCTACCACTGCTAATGCCCTAACAATGACACATTTTTCTTTTGTTAAAACAACTTTACTTTCAACATCTCCCTTCAAAACCTGAGGGCCGTCACCTTTACATCCCACAATTCCTCTCCCATCACACACACGCACGCACGTAACAGGGAGAGTGTGCATGCGTACTAAATACTTACACAGTCCAAATGAACAGAACTCATCACCTTCTGTATCCTAATAGCCTCTGGAGAAATAGTGAAGAGTAAAACACTATAAGCAAGGTCCTTCCAGAATCCTTCCCAAGGTTTCAAATTGCATGTTTTCAAGGACTCGACTTTCTGGGTCTCAAGGCTTTATTTCTGGATCTAAATGGCCTGGTCTAAGCGTACAAGGTTGTCCAGGTCTCCCATGGACTTTAAGCTTTCACAAGGTCCTTGCAAGGTTTCCAAGGTCTTTCCAATGTTCTTCCTCTCTCGAGGACTCCTAGGTCCTAGATCTTTCTCGCAGACTCCCAGGCCTCCTTCTCATGACCTCAGTCTCTTGAGGTTCTCGTCTTCCTGCCTCTCAAGGTCTCGCAGGCCCCCTCCCTCGAGGTCTCACAGGCCTGCCTCTTGAGTTTGCAAGTTTCCAGCTTGAGTTCCCCAAATCTCTTGAGTCATCCCTGGATCTCGATTTTTTAGGTTTCTCCGAGCAGTCAGGTGCTGGCCATAGGAAGTGGGAGACTGTAATGAGCTCTTCAGGCTTGTACGGGGCACCAGAGAATGTTGGGTTCTGAGGTCTTTGGAGCACCTGAATTAGGTAATTGTTGTTTAATGACAGGTCATTAATCATTTACAGTTCCTTATATTATTTAAGCAGATGACCAATTAGTCCTGATTGCAGAGTCCCAGTTTTGGCGGTTACTTTTTGCAGTGTCGCTTGGCCGAGCCACTGATATTCTTTTGGAATTATTATGAATAAACTCATCACTGTCTCTACATTGGAGTTTGTTTCTCTGTCACACTTGGGTTCCGATATTACCAGCACACACCGTGACAAGGGATGTGGTTGTCTGGAATGAACTACCAGAGAAGGTGGTAGATACAACCATAGTTTAGACAGATACTTGAATGGGAAAGGTACAGAGTGATATTGAAGTAATGCAGACAAATTGTATTACTACAGCTGGATGCCACAGTTGGCATGGTGTAAGTGGGTCAAGAGAGCAACGTAGGGTTTTTATGATCTGCAGGTGCTGGCAATCCACAGCAATACACACCAAATGCTGAAGGAACTCTGCAGGTCAGGCACTATCTATGGAGAGAAATAAACAGTTGACTTTTCAGACCAAGACCGTTCATCAGGACAGAAAAGGAAGGGGGAAAAAGGTCAGAATCAGATCACAGAGGGGGAGTAATGATTGAGGATCTCACTGAACTCCCATTGAAGAGAAGAATTAAATTTTTTCAGTAAGAGACTTCACAGTGAAGCAGAAAATCATAAACAGAGGAGATTATCTAGATGCTGGAAATCCAGTTGCATTAGAATGTGATAACACCATATTGACACAGGCTTTTATACATTTGGGGAGTTAAGCAAGTGTTGCTGTGCCAAATTTTAGTTGAGTTCACGATTTCTTTTATTTTTACAATTTTTGATTTGTAAATGGGATTTTGGAAGGTGGTGATACTTTCAGTTTTTGTCGCCCTTCTGCAATGATGAGGGGGAGAGTAGAGAAACAACTTTCGTATGTGCTTTCCTTGTATGTGGTCCAGTTTGAAGAAGGAGTGAAGCTTCTTCATTCAAGCCTTACTTAATATTTCCATTGTTATACCTGGATCTGTGGAGACAACGCTAAGAGATTTAACAACAACATATTACTGCAGATAAGACTGATACAGAAGATATGTAATATGCATAATTATTTGAGTAAAACTGAACAAAGGCACAGCTAGATTAATAAGCAACAACAGACCTGGCAAAATAGCAGACATTGGGATATTGCCAAAAGATAGAGGTTTTAATCCAATGATAGCTGAAGCAATGTTACACCCTCTCCTACTTTGTAACAGGGAATTTCCCTGCTCTGTACTTTTCCCATTCTTACTGCTGTTGGTAGACCTTACACAGTCCATAGAGTATAAGAGCAGGGATGTGATGTTGAGGCTCTATAAGGCACTGGTGAGACCTCACTTGGAGTTCTGTGGGCAGGTTTGTTCTCCTTATTTAAGAAAGGATGTGCTGACGTTAGAGAGGGTACAGAGAAGATTCACTAGAATGATTCTGGGAATGAGAGGGTTAACATATGAGGAACGTTTGTCCACTCTTGGACTGTATTCTTTGGAGTTTAGAAGAATGAGGGGAGACCTCATAGAAACATTTGAATGTTGAAAGGCATGGACAGAGTGGATGTGGCAAAGTTGTTTCCCATGATGGGGGAGTCTAGTACGAGAGGGCATGACTTAAGGTTTGAAGGGCGCCCATTCAGAACAGAAATACAAAGAAATTTTTTTAGCCAGAGGGTGGTGAGTCTATGGAATTTGTTGCCACGGGCAGCAGTGGAGGCCAAGTCATTGGGTGTATTTAAGGCAGAGATTGATAGGTATCTGAGTAGCCAGGGCATCAAAGGTTATGGTGAGAAGGCGGGGGAGTGGGACTAAATGGGAGAATGGATCAGCTCATGATAAAATGGCGGAGCAGACTCGATGGGCCAAATGGCCGACTTCTGCTCCTTTGTCTCATGGTCTTATGGTCTTATAGACCAGTTGGCTCCAATTTAGAATTTCATATACCTACTGTTAAATAGACAGATCATTTTGTACACAAATCCTGCAATACCTTTTATAATGATTCTTGTACATCCATTTCTGTTTCAGTTTATCAGTCTAGTTCTTTCATCCATTATATCATTGATCATTAGCATCTTTGTTTAATCATGCACTGGGCTATATACCAACTAAGTAATCAATTTTTTATTTGAATGGTAGTCTATTACTTAATATGTTAATTTATTGATTGAAATCCAGAAGATTCTTGGTAACATTTAATTTTTTAGGAAAATGAATGTTTAGTAATATAAAATTGCTGATCCTGCTGACACACTAATGCAGAAGGCAAAATTAATGAATATTTAAAACATCTAATAAAAATCTAGGGTGTCTGGACTTTTGCACAGTACTGTATTATTAGTATACATAAGCATTCTTGGCAATTGACATTCAGTAATTATAAAGATACAAAAAAATTAGCTCCTAACCCCATTTGCCCTCCCCCACCCATTCTTACAGCTTACATTCCTACTTGCTCTAAATTTAAATTTTAACATGCATTAATTGAATAAATCAATCTGTGTTCTAAATCTGCCTGTGTTTTCCAATTTAGGTTTTTGCTTTGTGGGAAAGCCTATGTAAATGGATTTTTGCTTCCTCTTCATAGCTATTCACACAAACCTTCTTGTGTATAGGTTATGGGAAAAAGACAGAAGAATAGGGTTGAGAGGGAGAATAAATCAGCCATGATGGAACGGCATAGCAGATTCGATGAGCCAAATGGCTCTATTCTGCTCTTATGTCTCCAAGACGGAAACCCATCAGATTAAGGGAACTTGACAACATAGACATTAAAGAGGAGGAAGAGCGGGATGTTTGTGGATGTTATTCTTCAAGACTTGTGTAGGTTCCAGTAAAATGGTGCAGGTGACACCAAACTTAGTGATGAACGAAAGTTGACAAAAATCTTAAGTGTTTAATACAGCCAAGTGTGAAATAGGGAAGACTTATGGAAAGATAGAATACTGAAAATTTACAATTTTGAAAGGTTTGGATGAACAGTTAATTTCTTATTTCTGCAGGTGTAAATCCTTAAACGCTCTAGTTATGTTGAAATTATAAATAAGGACATAAAATATTTGAGATCTATCAGTTTGAGATGTATCAGTATTACAGTGGAGTAAAAGGAATTACAGAGGCACGACAGAGGAGTTGACCAGAATTGATTGGAAAAGAACACTGGCAGGGATTATGGCAGATCAGCAATGGCTGGAATTTCTGGAAGCAATTCGGAAGGACAGGGTTTGTACATCCCTAAGAGGAAGAAGTATGCTAAAGGAAAGATGACACAACTGTGGCTAGCAAAAGAAGTCAAAGCCAACATAAAAGCTAAGGAGAGGGCATATAATAGAGCAAAAGTTAGTGAGAAGTTAGATGATTGGGAAGCTTTCAAGTACCAACAGAAGGCTGTTAAAATAATCATAAAGAAGGTAAAAATGGAATTTGAAAATAAGCGAGCCAATAATATATAAGAGGATACCAAAAGTAGCTTCAGATACATAAAATGGAAAAGAGAGATGACAGTGGATATCGGACCACTGGAAAACAATGCTGGAGAGGTAGTAATGGGGGGCAATGAAATGGCAGATGAACTGAATAATTATTTTGTAGCAGTCTTCACTGTGGAAGATGCTAACAGTATGGTGGAAGTTTGAGAGTGTAGGTGGTCATGAAGTTACCATAAATAGAGAGAAATTTCTTGGGAAATTGAAAGGTCTGAAGGTAGATAAGTCATGTGGACCAGATGGTGTACACCCCAGGGTTCTGAAAGAGGTAGCTGAAGAGATTGTAGAGGCATTAGTAATGACTTTTCAAGAATCACTAGATTCTGGAATAGTTCCAGAAGACTGGAAAATTGCAAATGTCACTCCACTCTTCAAGAGCCATGGTATTACAGGAAAGATTCTAGCATAGACAAAGGAGTAGCTGATGGGCAGGAGGCAAAGAATGGGAATAAAGAGAGCCTTTTCTGGCTGACTGCTGGTGACTAATGGTGTTCCACTTGAGTCTGTGTTGGGGCCAATTCTTTTTATGTCATTTGTCAATGACTTGGATGAGGAAATTGATAGCTTTGTTGCAAAGCTTGCAGACAATATAAAGGTAGATACAGAAGGACTTAAACAGATTAGGAGAATAGGCAAGAGAAATGGCAGATGGAATACAGTGTGGGGAAGTGTACTTTCGTAGAAGAAATCAAAGGGTTGACTGTTTTCTAAATGAGCGAAAATACAAAAAAAAATTATGTGCAAAGGGATTTGGGAGTCCTTGTGCAGGATTTCCTAAAAGTTAATTTGCAGGTTGTGTCTGTGGTGAGGAAGGCAAATACAATGTTAGCATTCATTTAAGGAGTACTAGAATATGAAAGCAAGGTTGTAATGTTGAAACTTTATAAAGCAATGGTGAGGCCTCACTTGGAGCATTGTGAGCAAGTTTGGGCCCTTATCTTAGAAATGATGTGCTGAAACTGGAGAGGGTTCAAAGGAGAATAGTGAAAATCATAAATGACAAGCCATTGAACCCTCAGTGTTGAATGGCTTGTCATACGAAGAGTATTTGATGTCTCTGGGCATGTATTCACTAGAATTCAGAAGAATGAGGGGTGACCTCATTGAAACCTATCAAGTGTTGGAAGGCCTTGATAGAGTTGATGTGGTGAGGATGTTTCCTATGGTAGGAGAGTCTAAGACACAGCCTCAGAATAGAGGGACATCCTTTTAGAATGGAGTTGAAGAGGAATTTCTTTAACCAAAGAGTGGTGAATCTGTAGAATTCTTTGCCACAGGTAACTGTGGAGGCTGTCTTTATGAATATTTAAGGCAGTGTTTGATAGATTCTTGATCGGTCAGGATATGAAGGGATATGGGGAGAAGGCAGGAGATTGGGGCAGAGAGGAAAATTGGATCAGCCATGATGAAATGGTGGAGCAGGCTCAATGACCCAATTCTGCTCCTCTATCTTATGGTCTTATACGCGTATCTGAGTAAATGAAACTAGAAGGTAATATATATATAAGTTGGCGATGATAGATTGGTAAACTTTACCAAGTGTGTTGATGGGTTGCAGGCCATGAATAATATTGAAAATTCTGTACACATGAATAACAACAATTATTCATTCCTATCTTGCTCAAAAGTAAGTCAGGAAAGATAGCTCACCCAGGACTTGCAAAAGAAATTAAAGGTTGTATTGGGCACAAGGAGGAGACATATGAAACTGCAAGAACAGCAGCAGATGTGAGAATTGGGAGCGGTTTAGAATTGAACAAAGGAGGACAAACATGTTTAAGGGGTAGATGGAGAATGGGAGTAACTATGCAGGGAATGTGCAAACTGACTATAAAACTTTTGTAAATACTGTATGTAAAGAGTAGTGGGCAGTGAAGACCAATGTAAGACCACCACAGTCAGAAGTAGGAAAACTTATAATTGTAAACTAAGTTATAGGAGAAGAATTAAACACATACTTTGGTTCTCTGTTTAGAAAGAAATAGCCTCAAGGCTAGTTCAGGCTGATAGTAAGGCAACAGTTAGTCAAATAATCATAAGTTACAAAATCTGATACCTCCTCTACCTAGTTAAATGACCACTGAGTGTATGTTTGTGTATCTCTGCTGCTGTAGCCCATCCACTTCAAGGTTCGCCATGTGGTGCATTCAGAAATGTTCTTCTGTACACCAGTGTTGTGAGCATGCTGTAACACATTGAGTCGCAGCCACGGGATTGGCTGATTGGACACTTGCATTAATGAGCAGATGTACAGATGAACCAAATGTCGTGGCCACTGACTGCATGCCAGAATAAATGAAGAGTTGGTTAACAGGCAGGAAAATGATTAAGAATAAACAGGTCCTTGTCCAGGTGGCAGACTATGACCAGGGGAGCGCTAGATGGATCCAAGGCAATCACAATATAAATGATTTAAATGAACTAAATTATGACATCTTTACATTGTCATCAATCTTGTAGACAAATGAAAAATTGTTGAGGTGACAGGGTGAAATGCAAGTTGTTAAGATGGTACTCAAAAATAAACTTCATTTGATTCGGACACAACACGGCTACAGTATACTTCATTAGGAGTTTGAGGAGATTTGGTATGTCATCAAAGACACTCGCAAATTTCAACAGATGTACCATGAAGAACATTCTAACTGATTGCGTCACTCTTTGGTTGGAAGGGCCTTTGCACAGGATTGGAAATAGCTGCAGAAAGTTGCAAACTCTGCCAGTTCCAACCTGGGTACGAGCCTCCCCAGCATCGAGCACGCATTCAAAAGGCAATGCCTCAAAAAGGCAGCATCCAACTTTAAGGACACCCATTAGCCAGACAAGCCGTCCTCTCATTGCTACCTTCAAGGGGGACATACAAGAGCCTGAAGACACACTCAACATTTCTGGAACAGCTTCTTCCCCTCCACCATCAGATTTCTGAATGGACAATGAATCCACGAATACTGCATCAGTATATTACCCTCACTTTTTCACTAGATATTTGTTATTTTTTTATATATACTTATTGTAATATTTGGTTTTTGATGTTATTATCATGTATTGCAATGTACTGCTGCCACAAAACAACAAATTTCATGAATATGCCAGTGATATTAAACCTGATTCTGATTCTGACAGGCGGTGGGAAAGTGC
Organism: Mobula hypostoma; assembly: GCF_963921235.1. Lineage (NCBI taxonomy): Eukaryota > Metazoa > Chordata > Chondrichthyes > Myliobatiformes > Myliobatidae > Mobula > Mobula hypostoma. Next base: position 61,772,791 of record NC_086106.1, read on the forward strand.
AGGACAGGTAGAGAATGATTTGGAAAATGCGTGTTTCAAAAAAACAGAATGATTTACTATTTGAATGGTGATTGATTGGGAAAGTGGGTGAAGAAATGAGATATTGAATGCCATTATGCACCAGTCACTGAGCAGAAATATTTAGGAAGGTAGATGATCTGTGGATTTTCGTTGTGAAAGGTTTTGCACACAGGAACAACAATATTTTTCCGCAGTTGTACAGAGCTTAATGACATCACACCTGAATATTTATATACTGTTTTAGTCTCCTTCTCTGAGGTAGTATACCCTTACCAAGAAAGGAGAGTAACAAAGCTTCATTAGAATGGCAGGACTGATGCATGAGGAGGGATTGGTTTGATTAGCTCTTTATCCGTTAGAGTCCAGATTGAAATGTACTCATTGAAATGTACAAAATTGTAACCAAGTAATCAGACGAGATGCACGAAGGCTGTTGCTGATGCTGAGGAGTCACTGTTTCACACTTTCAATTTTTATGATAGCATCTCGCACTATTATCAGATGCTTACTTATATTCAGGAAGGGTAAGACGAAGGAACACATACCAATCCTCACAGAGGGATCAGAAGTGGAGAGAGTGAGCAGCTTCAAGTTCCTCGGTGTCACGATCTCTGAGGATCTAACCTGGTCCCAAAATATCAATGTAGTTATAAAGAAGGCAAGACAGCGACTATAGTTTATTAGGAGTTTGAAGAGATTTGGCATGTCAACAAATACACTCAAAAACTTCTATAATTGTACAGTGGAGAGCATTCTGACAGGCTACATCACTGTCTCGTCTGGAGGGGCTACTGCACAGGACTGAAAGAAACTGCAGAAGGTTGTAAATCTAGTCAGCTCCATCTTGGGCACTAGCCTACAAAGTACCCAGGACATCTTTAGGGAGCGGTGTCTCAGAAAGGCAGCGTCCATTACTAAGGACCCCCAGAACCCAGGGCATGTCCTTTTCTCTCTGTTACTATCAGGTAGGAGATACAGAACCCTTAAGGCACACACTCAGTGATGCAGGAACAGCTTCTTTCCCTCTACCATCCGATTCCTAAATTGACATTGAATCTTTGGACACTTTTTAAATATACAATATTTCTGTTTTTGCACATTTAAAAAAAATCTATTCAGTATACGTAATTGATTTACTTGTTTATTTATTATTATGTTTTATTTATTTTTTCTCTCTCTCTCTCTGCTAATTATTAAATGATTGTGTAGCCAAGTTTCCATTGAACTCAATATATGTTTGCTGATGACACAACAATTGTAGGCCGTATCTCGCGTTATGATGAGTTTGAGTACAGAGAGGAAATTAAGAACCTGGTGGCATGGTGTGAAGACAATAACTTATCCCTCAACGTCAGCAAGACGAAGGAATTGGTTGTTGACTTCAGAAGGAGTAGCGGACTGCACGACCCAATTTACATCAGTGGTGCGCAAGTGGAACAGGTCAAAAGCTTTAAGTTCCTCGGGGTCAATATCACAAATGACCTGACTTGGTCCAACCAAGCAGAATTCACTGCCAAGAAGGCCCACCAGCACCTTTACTTCCTGAGAAAACTAAAGAAATTTGGCCTGTCCCCTAAAACCCTCACTAATTTTTATAGATGCACCATAGAAAGCATTCTTCTAGGGTGCATCACAACCTGGTATGGAAGGACGTTATAGCAATTAGTGAAACTTGGCTACAGGAGGGACAGGACTGGCAGCTTAATATTCCAGGGTTCCGATGTTTCAGATGTGATAGAGACAGCGGAATGAAAGGTGGGGTGTAGCATTGCTTGTCAAGGAAAATGTTACAGCAGTGCTCAGGCAGGACGGATTAGAGGGCTTGTCTACTGAGTCCTTATAGGTGGAGCTGAGAAACAGGAAAGGTATGGCCACATTAGTGGGGTTGTATTATAGACCACCCAATAGTCAGCGAGAATTGGAGGAGCAAATCTGCAGAGAGATAGCAGGCAACTGCAGGAAACATAAAGTTGTGATGGTAGGGGATTTTAATTTTCCACATATCGATTGGGACTCCCATACTGTTAGGGGTCTAGATGGGTTAGAGTTTGTAAACTGTGTTCAGGAAAGTTTTCTAAATCAATATATAGAGGTACCAACTGGAGGGGATGCAATATTAGATCTCCTATCAGGAAACGAGTTAGGACAAGTGAGGGAAGTGTGTGTAGGGGAGCACTTTGATTCCAGTGATCATAACACCATTAGTTTCAACTTGATCATGGATAAAAATAGATCTGGTCCTAGGGTTGAGGTTCTAAACTTGAAGAAGGCCAAATTTGAAGAAATGAGAGAGGATCTAAAAAGCGTGGATTGGGACAGGTCGTTCTCTGGCAAGGATGTGATTGGGAAGTGGGAAGCCTTCAAAGGAGAAATTTTGACAGTGCAGAGCTTGTATGTTCCTGTCAGGATTATAGGCAAAGTGAATAGGAATAAGGAACCTTGGTTCTCAAGGGATATTGCAACTCTGATAAAGAAGAAGAGAGAGGTGTATGACATGAATAGGAAACAGGGAGTAAATAAGGTGCTTCAGGAGTATAAAAAGTGCAAGAAAATACTTAAGAAGGAAATCAGGAGGGCTAAAAGAAAACATGAGGTTGCCTTGGCAGTCAAAGTGAAGGATAATCCAAAGAGCTTTTACAGGTATATTAAGAGTAAAAGGATTGTAAGGGATAAAATTAGTCCTCTTGAAGATCAGAGTGGTCGACTATGTGCAGAACCAAAACAAATGGGGGAGATCTTAAATGGGTTTTTTGCGTTTGTATTTACTAAGGAAACAGGCATGAAGTCTATGGAATTAATGGAAACAAGTAGTGAGATCATGGAAACTGTACAGATTGAAAAGGAGGAGGTGCTTGCTATCTTGAGGCAAATTAAAGTGGATAAATCCACAGGACCTGACAGGGTATTCCCTCAGACCTTGAAGGAGACTAACGTTGAAATTGCAGGGGCCCTGGCAGATATATTTAAAATGCCGGTGTCTACGGGTGAGGTGCCGGAGGATTGGAGAATGGCTCATGTTGTCCCGTTGTTTAAAAAAGGATCGAAAAGTAATCCGGGAAATTATAGGCCGGTAAGTTTGACGTCAGTAGTGGGTAAGTTATTGGAGGGAGTACTAAGAGACAGAATCTACAAGCATTTGGATAGACAGGGACTTATTAGGGAGAGTCAACATGGCTTTGTGCATGTTAGGTCATGTTTGACCAATCTATTGGAGTTTTTCGAGGATGTTACCAGGAAAGTGGATGAAGGGAAGGCAATGGATGTTGTTTACATGGACTTCACGAAGGCCTTTGACAAGGTCCCACATGGGAGGTTAGTTAGGAAGATTCAGTTGCTAGGTATACATGGGGAGGTGGTAAATTGGATTAGACATTGGCTCAATGGAAGAAGCCAAAGAATCGTAGTAGAGGATTGCTTCTCAGAGTGGAGGCCTGTGACTAGTGGTGTGCCACAGGGATCAGTGCTGGGTCCATTGTTATTTGTCATCTATATCAATGGTCTGGATGATAATGTGGTAAAATGGATCAGCAAATTTGCTGATGATACAAAGATTGGAGGTGTAGTGGACAGTGAGGAAGGTTTTCAAAGCTTGTAGAGGGATTTGGACCAGCTGGAAAAATGGGCTGAAAAATGGCAGATGGAGTTTAATACAGACAAGTGTGAGGTATTGCACTTTGGAAAGACAAACCAAGGTAGAACATACAGGGTAAATGGTAAGGCACTGAGGAGTGCAGGAGAACAGAAGGATCTGGGAATACAGAAACAAAATTCCCTAAAAGTGGTGTCACAGGTAGATAGGGTCATAAAGAGAGCTTTTGGTACATTGGCCTTTATTAATCAAAGTATTGAGTATAAGAGCTGGAATGTTACGATGAGGTGTGTAAGGCATTGGTGAGGCCGAATCTGGAGTATTGTGTTCAGTTTTGGTTACCAAATTACAGGAAGGATATTAATAAGGTTGAAAGAGTGCAGAGAAGGTTTACAAGGATGTTGCCGGGACTTGAGAAACTCAGTTACAGAGAAAGGTTGAATAGATTAGGACTTTATTCCCTAGAGTGTAGAAGAATGAGGGGAGATTTAATAGAGGTATATAAAATTATGATGGGTATAGATAGAGTGAATGCAAGCAGGCTTTTTCCACTGAGGCAAGGGGTGAAAAAAACCAGAGGACATGGGTTAAGGGTGAAGGGGGAAAAGTTTAAAGGGAACATTAGTGGGGGCCTCTTCACACAGAGAGTGGTGAGAGTGTGGATTGAGCTGCCAGACGAGGTGGTAAATGCGGGTTCTTTTTTAACATTTAAGAATAAATTGGACAGATACATGGATGGGAGGTATATGGAGGGATATGGTCCGTGTGCAGGTCAGTGGGACTAGGCAGAAAATGGTTCGGCACAGCCAAGAAGGTCCAAAGGCCTATTTCTGTGCTGTAGTTTTTCTGTGGTTTCTATGGTTTCTATGGTTTCTATTGTCCTGTCCAAGACCGAAAGAAGCTGCAGAAGATTGTGAACACGGCGCAGCACATCACACAAACCAATCTTCCGTCCTTGGACTCACTTTACACCGCACGCTATCGGAGCAGTGCTGCCAGGATAATCAAGGACACGACCCACCCAGTCAACACACTTTTCGTCCCTCTTCCCTCCAGGAGAAGGCTCAGGAGCTTGAAGATTCGTATGGCCAGATTTGGGAACAGCTTCTTTCCAACTTTGATAAGACTGCTGAACGGATCTTGACCCGGATCTGGGCCGTACCCTCCAAATATCCAGCGGGAAGCACAGAATCAAATATCGCTGTGATGATTGTACGTTCTAGTATCAATTGTTTGGTGACAATGAAGTATTAAGTATAAAGTATTATCTATTGCATTGAAATGCTGCTTCTAAGTTAACAAATTTCATGTCACATGCCGGTGATAATAGACATTCTGATTCTGATTTCATACAGACCCATACATAAACAACAATTCACCTGGATTTCTTTGACATGATCCATCCAGCGTAGTATCTCGCTTTTAATAATTTGTACCTGACTAATCAGTTTCTTACATTCTAACAGTGTGTATATATTTTTTTGCAGACAAGTTTGACTCTGAATGATCGATTTTCCTCCATGAAGATCATTCCCCGTCATGCAATATCAAGAAGAGGCGGCCGAACCGTCACTATTGGCTAATATTCACTTTAGTTCTCAGGATAAAATATAAGAGATAAATTTGATTTATTGTTGACAATGCTGTCTGATAAATTTTTAAATACAAACATACACTAAACATTTTATGTGTTCTCAGAGCAAAATATTTTCATTCTACGAGACAAATGCCCAGTCTATTTCCATAAATTTAATATAATTTTCCCAAGAAAAGTGACCTTTTCTTTTGCTCAAATGAAGCAATCTATTAAAGCAACATAAGAAGTAAATCAAGCAGCATTTTTTTTGCTTAAAATCAATTTAAAAGAGCAGCTAATTTAAATTAAGATAAACAAATTGTACATTAGAATTAAAGACGAAGAGTGTGATTCCATAACTGTATCTATCAGAATGGTCTGGTGAACTGGGGTTTCTGAGCACTGAATTGTACCAGAACATTTGCGAGCCAAGTGATGCAGATCTGGTTCAAATTACAATTTTATGGAGACATTATAAATGTCTGTTGCACACCAATAAGTTAACGATCTAGATGTCAATGACAAGGCTAGCATTTAAGATCATAGAGTAGAGTCAGAGAATATTTACAACACATAAGGAGCTCATTTGACTCATTATGTTTGCTCCTACTGTCCAACAGAGCGACTTACCAGTTCTACCAAAGGCACTTCTCCGTAGCCACGTAAATCTTTGCTTAACATGTTTTTAAGGCCACAGTGTAGCCTGCCTACATTTCAAACCCAAAGAACATACGGCGTAAAATAGTTTCCCCCATGTTGCTATTAATTTACTGCCCCTTTATTTTATTCCTGTGATCCCAAGTCCTTGACTCCACACCAATGGCAACAGCCTGCTGCTATTCACTCTGTCCAGGCCCTTCATCGTAACCTCGAAAGGAAATAACCCCGGACTTTAATTATTCTTGTAAATGTAGTTACTTGTCAAAACAATCTTACCATAAATCTTTTCTAGACACTTACTGCCTTCCGATAAGTATAATAATTATGTGGCCAGAAATGGACACAGTACTGTACTCCAGTATATATATTTTTCTCTGTAATTAGCCCTACTCTTCCATGCTATGTGTAGTAGCCCACTGTGTGCTAATGGTAAAGAGAATGGATGATCCATTGGACTGCTTTGGTATTAAGTTTCCTTGAGAATTGCTGGAGCTCTGTCATCCAGACAAGGGGAGAGTATTCCATCTTTCTCCTGACTTGTCTCCTATAGCTGTTTGAAAGGTCATCAGGCAGCAGGAAGCGAGTCACACACCTAAAAATACCTGGCCCCTGACTTGTTTTTGGACACCTCATGTCTATTCCCAGTTTTCCCAGATTGATCTCTTAATCTGCCAGTTCATTCTACCATCCTCCCCTTTGCACATTGCTGCTCACCACCATCAGCTGAGCCTTGCTCGTCTGCTGATTCGGCACAGCACAAGCTCTATCATTAGCACCCAAAGTGGTTCCTCATGTCTCACTGCTCTGCCCATCCTGTATACTCAAAGTATTGCATAAGAATTTCTGAGCAACTTTATTTGCAGTGTTAATTAAAAAAGATCTTTTTTTCAATGAAATGGTTGGAGTTAAAGCCATTTACTGAGATGGAGAATTATAAATCAGGTTGACCTAAAATTCTTTACCTCAGCAAGTAGCCTTAATTGTAAAATCAAGTTTTATGTTACTTTGACTGTGAATTTCTTTCATTCATGCCAGAGTTTAATTATAATTATATCCTGGTAAAATACCTGACATTTTCTTCAAGATTAAATTTAATGACTATTTTGTTTAATGCAACAGAAGGAGACATTATTTAATAAAGTGTCTATTTTATTTAATAGAACAATATATTGATTGCACAGCCAGATAATTGTAATGTGATGGCAATGTAAATAGAGAATTAAAAAGATATTTAAGTCTCTTTTATTGCACCGGGATTGCATAGCATGATAAAAATTGTTTAAGTTGACACTGCATAGAGAACCCACAGCAGCTTGCTTTGGTGTTGTCAGTGTTTATTTGTCATGGGAGGAGATATGCACTTTAAAATAATTAACTACATGTATTTGTTGCACACTTGAAATTTCTCAAATCCTGCACACCTGCCAAGTGAACTAATTAGTTGATTGATGCCATGTGTCTTGTAAGCTTCAGATGGTTGAAATATGCCACTTCTACCCTGTCCACTGCACACCCCACCACAAATGTAACCCTGAGCCTTACTCATTTCCAGATACCCATGAAGTAGTGTTCTTTCAAACTCAAGCAATGGACCCATCCCATTGCATGGAGAATAAAAATGCCCCATCACTGCACCCAGCTGTGTCATTCGACAGCTGGGATGTTGGCACTTTGTCAACATTAAAGGGAAACTCGGAGCAGAATTTACATGTGGTAAGTTACCTGGCCAGGAGAAATGTATAACTACCGTGCTAGGCTCAACATAAGGTCACACGGGAATTTTGCTCTGTGGCTCAGAGGAGGACTTTCATGGAGAAGCAGATGAAAGCAAATGAAAGCCATCATGTATGCAGTTGGAAATGTTTGCAGCCTTGTTCAGCCTACCTGAAGTATCCATGTATTGAGGGCTTCTATTCCGAACTTGCTCATGCCTTGGTACAGAGCCAGGGGAACTATCCTTCAGTGCATGGAATTAGTGGCCAGCTTTACAAATAATATTTACACTACCATGCTGCAGCAATCAATGGCAAAGGTAAGAGGAATCTGCAACGTAAGCAGGAGGCACGAGTACTACAGGGGAAGTCCTAACTTTTCCGTCAGAGTTCTGGATTCCTGGCCAATACTTCAAGGGTGGCATGGCACTCCAGCAGTTTGGCTCGGCCTGCTTTACAAATCTGAGTGATCCCTCAGGAAGATCACACCCGTACTCTCTCCCCTGCTGTTTCTGCGGGAGCTTCAGCAAACACTCGCTGGCAGTAGCCTGTCATCCAACTAACCCAACTATTACTGTTGGTTAAATCAAATACTGGAAGAACTCATCCAGTCAAGCAGCATCTAGGAAAAAGGAATCAGTCAACACTTTGGGTGACTGACCCTCAGAAATTAATCATTTCACAATCCTACCAGAATCTTTTCTTTCAGATTCTGGTATCTGCAAAGCTTGTTTGGCTTCCTGCCGCTGCTGCTGGTGTGACGGGCTGGTTATCTAATAGTGGCTGCAGGGTTCAAAGATGTTGGAGTATGATTCCCAAAAGGTTAATATTCACCTATAGTAAGTCACTAAGAATGGTATATATTGCAATTGTGTTTAAATATGAAGCATATTTTAAGTGTTAAAGCTATGCTTCAAATCTGTACACTCATTTTGCTGCTCTTTTATTAAAGAAGTAGTCTCCTTTCCTTAACACCCAAGATGTTTGCATGCAGGTCTGAGCTACAAACCACGAAGTATAGCGTGAGTTAGCTGGAATGACCCAAAAAATTAAGAAACTTAGGGTGCCAATAGCTTTCATCTTTACATGCAGGACAGATCTGATAGGCTGTATGGCTGCAGCGACGTCTACAGAAGGTGTCAAATATATGATTCCAATGATCTAGAAAAACAGTTTCCTGATCAAGAGCTCATCAAGCACTTTAAGACAGGCCCTTGGCTCCCAGAAGATTCTTGGAAGTCAATGCCTCTGATAAGAGCCTTTCTGCCCTTCTCTTAACTTCTCTTGCCTTTTATCCCAATGTCTGAGTTCAGACCAAGCACTGGAGGTTGGGGCCCAGTGTGTGCGAGTCTGGGAGTCCAGGGCCAAGGACTCTCGTGGTGGCCTGTCCTGGTTGGAGGCCTGTCTCTGTGTGTAATTGGATGGGTAGGTGTTCTTTTTCCCACATTGCTTATCTACATAAAGATAGTCAAGACTTATTACAATCAAGCAGAAATGTTATTCTGATTTAATATTGCTTTCACTGAACTAAGATCTGATTCCTGATGTATTTATTGTGCTTGAAGCAAAGAGTGAAAGGTTTGGCAACTGTAACCCCTGATGCTTGATGTGTAGCAGCAGCATTTTTGAAGGCAAGGAGGCTTTAATTCATTATTCATACAAAAAGAACTGTGTTAGTTCAACCTTAATAAACTTTTATGCAGCTAATGTCACTTGTTAATGAAGAATCAAAGGTAAACACCCAGCCCATGGGCGTACAAAGCTGAACACTTTCATAGCATGAGGGAAAGACTGATATCACCTTGTTCTCCCCAGTCGACCTGTGGCAGGGGCATATGTAAAAGTGATCAACGTCCAGTTCTGTGGAGAGTAAGTTCTGCCTTGGTGCTGCAGACATCCACGATTGTGGAGCGTTGCACTACAATCATGCTGAATGCGAAATACATAGTACAGATACACAGTTCAAAGTCAATTGTTGTGGATTTTCAAGTTTTTGATACAGTGTTGCCTGGGCAGTGATAGCAGTAATACCAGTTAGGTTAAGTTAAGAGTCACAGTGAATGGTTGGTAGTTGGACAGCAGGAAAGTGAACAGTGGCATTGCACATGGATCAGTACTGAGGCCACTTTTCTCGGTCTGTATATTAGATCTATATTTGGGTGTGCAAACCCCAGCTGCTGAATTTGCAGATGATACAAAACTTGGCAGTGTTATGAGTTGTGGAGAAAATAGTCACAAAAAAATACCTTACAGTTGTCATAGCTCGGGGGGGGGGGCAGTGGTGGGGGAACAAGCTCCCACCACCTATTAAATGTTCTCAATGATGAACGTCTCAAATAGCCTCTGACAGCCAAGTCCAGCTCCTGGCTGTCACATGTGGCTTAGCTACTAAGCCCAGTGGAACCATTTCTACTATAGTGGAAAGGACAATGGCAGGTTACTGGCGCCTTAAAACTAATCGCTTTGCGCAGATGGGACTTATCAGCTGTGGTTGGCAGCTCATCTAGGAGAAGGGAAAATCTGGAGCTGGAATCCTTAAGGCGTGCTCATTCATCAACTTCGTGGAGATGGGGAGTCTGCTGCATGGGCAACAGCTTGCTCTCTGTATCGTACTGCCCAGGCTTGCATATCGACTGAATATAGACAGTGTGGACACAACATCCATGGTCAACCACTACCAATGGATGGTCTCGCAGTGATCAACGGCAGCTGACAGAATAAGCAAACGCGCTACAGTTTAATACAGAGAAATGTGAGCTAGTAGGAAGAATGAGGAGAGCCAATATAGATTAAACCATATTATTTAAAAGATTGAACAATATAGATTAAAATTTTACTGATTGAAAAGGGGCAGGAGTAGAGCAACCTGCAGGATGAATGAAAAACCTATTGAAGTTGCAGGCTAGTTTAAGAAAAAGGTTATCAAGCCATGAGCAATTCTGGACCAGCAAATTAGGTAGCGAATATAAAAGCACAGAAGTCAATCTGAAACATTATGAAACATTAGTTCAGACTCAAATGGAGTTCCATGTTCAATTCTTATTGCCTCGTTGTAAAAAGGCTTTGGAGATAATGGAATGAACCAGAGGAGATTTACGTGAATAGTTCCTGGATAAGAGATTACAGTTACAAGGACAGAACACAGAGGCTGTGACTGTTTTCTTTCAAGAAAGGAAGCTGAGGAGGGATCTGGTAGAATGATATTAAATGACATGAAGTCTGGACAGAGTGGATAAACAGCAGGCTGTACCTGTTGATGGAGAGGTTAAAGTTTAGAGGTCACAAATTTAAAATAAAAGGGGCAAGTATTAATGGAAGATGAGCAGAAACTTTTAAATGCAGTGTATAGTTGGAATCTGGAACATGATGTCTGACAAAATAGGTTTCATTGTGGCTTTCAACAGGTATCAGATATATCTAAGGTGAAGAAATATTGGCAAAGCTCCAGAGAAGGGGATGGGTGGTAGAACTACTGTGTGGTTCTGGGAAAGAGCTCTTGTAGATTGAATGGCTTCCTTCTGTGCTGGGACCATTCTATAATCCTGTTTCTTCAAAGCTTTTTGCATTAAAACAAGGAAGTGCTTTTAGATGATGTTCGTAAGTGTTCAACGATAATAATATTTTCAACTCTATTTACCTTTTCAGTTCTATAACCAGTTAGCATTACAAGTGGCCAAATAACAACCTAAATGAAAAAAAATTGCTAAGTCTGTACTTGGCCTTCCACAGGAATTGTTTGTGTCAGATCAGTGAAGTAACCACTAGAGATCAGTACAGTCCCTTTGATGTCTGACCTGGTGGAAACAAGCCTAGACGAAAATGACTTCTACTGTGTCATTTAAGTGCTTATTGAAACAATTGCGTTTAACTCAGATTCTGCTCACTTTGAGGTTAGTTGATATCAGCTTTCTCTGTGATTTAGAAGCTCGTAATATTGGTTGACCGGTGACGACAGCACATAAAGGCTGTTTCTTTTTCGGCTATCTTATTTGGGTGAAATGTTGAAACAAAATCACATTTCAACACAGAAAGATGATGACATTTTTGGTCAGCTACAATAATCCCAATTGTCCACATTAGGTTCATATCCTTCTATACATAGCTTATTTTAAGTGTCAACATAAATGTCTCTTATACGTAATGATAACATCTGATTCCCCCATCTCCACTGACAGCAAGTTCCAAATATCAACTACCCTCTGTGTAAGAAACTTTCCTCTCAAATTCCTTGGAAGCTCCTTCTTCTGCTGCCTTGGTTTTGAGAATAATTTTTGGGAAAATTATTCTGACTATCTCCTCTATATAAGCCTCTTACAAGTTAATATACACTCAATGACCACATTATTAAGTATACCTGTACATTTTTCTGAGGTACACCTGCTTGTTAATGCAAATATCTAATCAGCCAATCATATGGCAGCAACTCAATACTAAAAGCCTGCAGACATGATCAAAGGTTCAGGTGCTGTTCAGACTAAACATCAGAATAGGGAATAGATGTGATCTAAGTGACTTTGATAGTGGAATTATTGTAGCTGCGAGACAAAGTAGTTTGAATATTTGAGAAACTGCTGATCTTGTGGCATTTTCACACACAAACATCTGTAGAAAAGCATCCAGTGAGCATCAGTTCTGTGGACAAAAACACCTTGTTAATTAGAGAGGTCTGAGGAGAATGGCCAGACTAGTTCAAGCTGACAGGAAGGAAACAGCAATTCAAAAAACTATGCATTACAGCAGTGGTGCACAGAAGAGCATCTCCAAATGCACAACATGTCAAACCTTGAACTGGATAGTCTGCAGCAGCATGAGTTCACAAGTACGTGGAATAGAGACATCAATGCCCTTCAACAGAAAATCCGACAAAAAGTAGTGGATATGGCCCAGATCTTCGCAGGTAAAGCTCTCCCCACCACTGAGCACATCTACACGAATCATTATCACAGGAAAGAAGCATTGATAATCAAGGACACTCACCACCAAGGACATGCTCCCTTTTCACTACTGCCATCAAGAAGTTGTTCCAGGAGCCTCAGGACTCACACCACCAGGTTCAGCAGCAGTTATTACCCTTCAACCTGAACAAGAATCAGAATCAGGTTTAATATCACTGGCATATGTTGTGAAATTTGTTAACTTAGTGGCAGCAGTACAATGCAATACATGATAATATAGAAAAAAATAGATCAGTAAGTCAATTACAGTAAATATATATGTATATTAAATAGCTAAATTAAAAATAGAGCAGAGCTAAAAATAATATATAAAAAAAAGTGAGATGGTGTTCATGAGTTTAATGTCCATTTAGGAATTAGATGGCAGAGGGGAAGAAGCAGATCATGAATCAATGAATGTGTCCCTTCAGGCTTCTGGACTTCTTTTCTGATGGTAACAATGAGAAGAGCGTGTCCTGGGTGATGGGGGAAGCTGCCTTTCTGAGGCTCTGCTCCTTGAGGAGTTCTTGGATACTACGGAGGCTAGTACTCAGGACTGAGCTGACTAATTTAACAACTTTCTGTAGCTTCTTTCAATCCTGTGCAGTAGTCCCCCCCATTCTGATGCAGCCTGTCAGAATGCTCTCCACGGTACATCTGTAAAAGTTTTCAAGTGTTTTAGTTGACAAACCAAATCTCAAATTCCTAATGAAATATTGCCACTGTCTGGTCTTTTTCATAGCTGCATTGATATGTTGGGAACACGTTAGGGTCTCAATGATCTTGACATCCAGGAATTTGAAACTGCTTACTCTTTCCACATCTGATCCCTCAATGACAATTGGTTTGTGTTCCTTTGTCTTACCCTTCCTGGAGACCATGATCAGCTCTTTGGTCTTACTGATGTTGAATGCAAGGTTGTTGCTGTGACTCCACTCAACTAGCTGGTATATCTCACTCCTGTACACCCTTGTGTCTCCACCTGAGATTCTGCCAACAATGGTTGTATCATCCTCAAATTTATAGATGGTATTTGAGCTATACCTAGCTACACAGTCGTGGGTACAGACAGAGTAGAGCACACATCCCTGAGGTGCGCCAGTGTTGATCATCAGCAAGGAGGAGATATTATCATCAATCCACACAGATTGTGGTCCTCTGGTTAGGAAGTCGAGGATCCAATTGCAGAGCGAGATACATAGGCCCAGGTTCTGTAACTTATTGATCAGGACTGTGGGAATGATAGTGATAAATGCTGAGTTATAGTCAATGAGCAGCATCCTGACATAGATGTTTGTACTGCCCAGGTGATCTAAGGCCGTGTGAAGAGCCATTGAGATTGCATCTGCTGTCGACATATTGTGGTGTTAGGCAAACTGCAGTTGGTCTAGGTCCTTGCTGAGGCAGGAGTTGATTCTAGCCATGACCAACTTCTCAAGGCATTTCATCACTCTAGATATGAGTGCTACTGGACGATAGTCATTAAGGCAACTCACAATACTCTTCTTGGGAACTGGTATAATTGTTGCCCTTTTGAAGTAAGTGGGAATCAAAGGGGATGGCTTCACTCAACTTCATTTGGCCCATAATTAAAATGTTCCCACAACTTATGGACTCACTGTCAAGACCTCTTCATCTGATGTTCTCGATACTTATTGCTTACTTATTTTTTTATAAATTATTATTTCTTTCTTTTTGTATTTGCACACTTTGTTGTCGTTTGCACACTGGTTGAATGCCCAAGTTGGTGCGGTCTTTCATCGATTCTATTATGGTTATTATTATAAAATGGATTTATTGAGTATGCCCACAAGAAAATGAATCTCAGGATTGTATATGGTGAGATATATGTATTTTGATAATAAATTTACTTTGGGCATTGAACTTTGACCATAACAGGTTATCACTCAGCCTCCTTTGCTCCATGAAAGCCTAAACATAGCCGATCCAACCTCCCCCCATCATCACAGTCTTCAATCCAGGCAACGTCCTGTTAAATCTCCTTTGCACTCACTCCGGCACAGCCACATCCTTCTTATTTTGTGGTCTAAACAGTGCTTTGCAATGTTAACATCTTAAGTTTTACATTCTATGTCAAAATCTAAAAATCTATGAAGGCAGTCGGGCTATCTGACCTCTTCTCCATCCGTTCACCTATGTTTCCACTTCCTGGGAACAATGGACTTCAACCCTAAGGTTATTCTGTTCATCAAGATTCCTTGGTGCCCTACATTTTATTGTATCTTTCCTACCCTTGTTTTATTTTCCCAAATACATCACCTTGCATTTTGATCAGGATTAATTTCATCTGCCTGTGTTCCACCCAACTTTGCACTTGAATTATATCCTGCTGTAATTTTAGCTATCCTTCCACACTTCCACCACACTACCAACTTCCATTCTCTCTGCAAACGTACCAATCATACCTCCTATATTCACACCTAATTATATATAACAGCAACATCGTAGGTCTCAGCACCAATCTCTGTCGTACAACCACTGGTCATAAACTTCTAATCAGAAAAGCATCCATTCACCACTACATTCTGCTTCGTATTACCAGTTCAATTCTGGATCCATTTATCCAATTTGTCTTGGATTTTATGTGCCTTAATCTTCTGAAACAGCCTACTAGGCAGGATTTTGTCAAACACCTTACTAATGTCCATATGGACGATATCTGCCATCTTGCCTTCATTACACTTCACTGATTTCTCAAAATACTCCATCGTTGGTGAGCCAGGATTTCCCCCCACAAAGCCACACTGACCAAATTTGATCATCCCTTCCTTTCCAAATGTTCATGAATCCTATCCCTTAAAACTATCTCCGATAACCTCCCTACCACTGATGTAAAGCTTACCTGCATGTAGTCACCTGGCTTTTCCCTTCTACACTTCTTGAGGCAAGGGTTGAGAGGTTCTTGATTGGCAAGGGGGTCAAATGTTATGGAGAGAAGGCAGGAGAATGGATTTGAGCAGAAAATAAATGAACCATGATCGAATTGTTTTATAGACTCGAAGGCCAAATGGCCTAATTTTGCTCCTATGTCTTATGGTTTTATAGTCTTAGGAATAGTTGGACCTTACCCACATAGTCAGGCTCCATACAAAAGTGTGGATGCTGAAGGGGACATTTGGTCCCTGAGGAGTTCCTCCCTCTTCCTGACTCAACCTTTGCTTCTGCTATAGAATGCCCTTGAGTTCTGTTATATCATGCCTGCCAGTGATATTCCTTGGCTACTTGTTTGCCCTTTAATTTATTTCTTAAGTTCTCTCCTCTATATTCCGTAAGACAGCCCATCAATTTCAATTGCTGATAACTACCGCAGTCTACTCATGGGCCAAGTGATGACTTCCATTGCTTCGCAGCTTAGGTTTAGTTATTTTTTAAATGTTTAATTGTTCAATTTTTCTTTTAGGTTCACATTGATAGTTTTGGGGAACAGAGTGGGATATTAGGGGTCAGGTTATAGTTTAGGAACAGGATGTGGAGGAATTAGAGAGCAGGTCGGTGTCTAAATCTCCGCTCCACATTCAAAGACCAGCTACGCAGCCGTGGAACACTCATGGTAAGATGTCGATGTCAGACCAGCAGAGACTGCACGAGGACCAAACTAGATCAGTTTGTTGTTGGCATGTTCTGGAGCTGGAGTTCTGTGTGGGCAGGAGGAATGAGTTCCACTACTCCGTGGGTTCTCTAATTGGTGGGACTGAAGTTCAAGGCCGAATGTTCAGGGTCCCGTCAGCGGCGAGTCTGAAGTTCGAGGCCTAGTGTTCAATGACTGTGCATCCTATGATCGCTGTCAAGGATCAAGGCCCGAGGGTTGAATCAGAATTCGAGGCCCATTGGCTGGAGTCAAGTCTGTGAATATCTGCAAGTCCAGTGGGGAGGGTGAAGCCTGGTGTCTGCAGGCCCAAGTCTGTGTCCACGGAAGGCTAAAGGCTGGAGGCCTGTCCGAGGTTAAAAGGACTGTGTATGTGTGTGGATGGGAGGGAGGAACAGTGCTTGTTTTTGCCATCATTGTTCTGTTGTTCAAGTTCAGGTTTAATTGTCATTCAACTATACATGAATACAGGCAAACAAAACAACATTATACCGGGGCCAAGGTGCAAAACCGAGTATTTACAGTCATACACAGCACAAGTGACACATACCACATATAAGATAGAAGTAAACATACAGTCATACAAATAAGATAGTCCAAGTCCCTGAGTCCATGAATGTTTCAGCAGTCTGCAGTTGAACGCAATACAGCTGGTCTTTGGCCAGGTTAACACTGGGGAGCAGCAGTGACTCTGAAGCTTCTCCTCAGAACAGCAGCAAACAGGTGACACCATGGGCCAAAGCCTAGTTCTCACTACGACCAAGGCCACACAGCCCCCGCCCGCCCGCTGTCCTCACAGCACATACAAGACAGCAGTGAAACACAGTCCATGAAGGCTGCAGCCATCAGCAGTCGAACACAACTGCATCAAACAAAACTGAGGACAGTACCGACATCTCCAGCACTGTCTCCAATGTCCCCCCCCCCCCACCGAACAGCTGCAAACAGGTGACACCGGGGGTCGAGGCCGAGCCCTGGCTACAACCAAGGCCCTGCAGCTCCTTCGACATCTTCCCCCCCCCGTTGTTTACCAATAAACCAGACTTGCAGCATTCCATATTATCAATATACAACAGGGTCTTGTTGTCACAACTAAGACAATCACTCACTGTTAGACTGCACACCGACACCTCTCCAGCAACATGGTCCACACTAAACACAGCTCACTCAGTTCCTCTGTCAATGAGCAACTTGCTGATGGAGTAGGCCAGCAATACTTTAAGTTGCTTGTGATGTTCTGTATTGTTCTGCCAAGCGTTGTGGAGATGCTATGTTGGTGTTGAAATGTGTGGAGACACTTGCAGGCTGCCCCCAGTGCATCCTTTGTGTGTGCTGGCTGTTGATGCAAATGATGCATTTCGTTATATGTTTTGATGTACACATGACAAATAAACTTGAATCTTGAATCTTGAATTTTGAATCTACTTTCACTCTGTCTTCTCTTCTGCTACTGAAATCAGACTTCCTCAGTTCAAAACTTAACTTCAGGATAGAACTTACTCCTTTCCATAGCTACCTAGAAAATTATGGAATTATGGCCACTCTTCCCAAAATGCTTATCCGCCCTCACTCAACATATCCACCACCTGCCCAGTTTCATTTCCTAAGATAGGGTCCAATACTCCAGTGGAAGTTTCTCTACTTGTCTTGAAAAAACTTCCTTCAATGCAATCAACAAATTTCACCCCAACTAAGCCCTCTGCACCATTGCAATCCCAGTCAATGCAGGGAGTGTTGAAATCCTCCACTATTCTAAGCTTAATGGCTTAACATATTCCTGCAATTTACTTACATATGTTCCTCTAATTCCCCCAAATTACTGGCAGGCTTATTGGAAATCCCCAGCATTGTGATTGCCCCATCTCTGATACGCAAGTTGTACTCATGTATGGCTGCAATGGATGTCCCTCCAGGATATTTTCTCTAAGTACTGTCATTATGTTCTCACTTCTAAGCCGTGTGAGTTGCCCTCCTCTTTTGCATCCCCCTGCAACATCTGAAACTTCTATATCCATGAACATAAGGTAGCCAGTTACATACATCCTGCAATCATGTTTGGAATAACATCATAGTTCCAAGTGTTGATCCATACGCTAAGCTCATCTTAATACCTATGAGACTCCTTGATTAAAGTCAATGCAGCTGAACTGCCTCCAACCCTTCATTAGTCTAACTCCTTCAACTCATTTTGCAGGACCCTTTTTCCACCTCGACTTCACACAAATCTGAACTAGAACCTTTAGTTGTTTTGTCACCAGTCTGAGACATCCCTGACCCTGGCACCAGGGAAGCAACAGACCATTCTGCGTCTTGCTCTCAGCCACAGAAGTGCAGGTCTCATCCCCTCTCTAACAAAGCTCCACTGCCACTGAGCGCTTAGAATTTTCCCTCCTCTCCTGCTCATCAGAGACAAACATTGTGCCATAAACTCCACTACTGGTGCTGGTTTCCACCAAGATGGCCATCTCCCGTACTTAGAAACGTTGAAACAAAGAAAATCTATTGCACAATACAGGCCCTTCAGCCCCAAAGTTGTGCCAAACATGTCCCTACCTTAGAAATTACTCGGCTTACCTATAGCCCTCTATTTTACTAAGCTCCATGTACATATCTAAAAATCTCTTAAAAGACCCTATCGTATCTGCCTCCACCACCGTTGCCGGCAGCCCATTCCACGCACTCATCACCCTCTGAGTAAAAAAACTTACCCCTGACATCTCCTCTGTACCTACTCCCCAGCACCTTAAACCTGTGTCCTCTTGTGGCAACCATTTCAGCCCTGGGAAAAAGCCTCTGACTACCCACATGATCTATGCCTCTCATCATCTTATACATCTCTATCAAGTCACCGCTCATCCTCCGTCGCTCCAAGGAGAAAAGGCCGAGTTCGCTCAACGTATTCTTATAAGGTATGCTCCCCAAACCAGGCAACACCCTTGTAAATCTCCTCTGCACTCTTTCTATGGTTTCCCCATCCTTCCTGTAGTGAGGCGACTAGAACTGAGCACAGTACTCCAAGTGGGGTTTTTCAGGTAGATTTAAGAGGCACCAGTGACAAACCTAACGACTCCTACTGTCCTCACCCCATTTGGTGCACTTTACATATAAATAATAATCATATTTGTTCCCTTCTTCTGGGAACACACAAGTTGAAGGAATCGCCAAAGCACAGAGGGAGCTCAATCTACCCATCAGTTCAGCACCAAGAGCAATCAAGATCCTCTCCAATTTTGCCTTCTTCCCAAGACCTGGAACTACCCCTACAGGGCATTCCACATCCCAACCATTCACTATGTAAAAAACAAACTTCAAATATAATTTTTATTTTTTTTATTTTCCAATTACCATCATTCTCTGTCTCTGTCATCTGGCACAGTGTTTCTCTCCCTACTGATTTTATGTGATAGAGTTTTATATAAGATTCCCTCAGAAGAACAAAATGGAGTTTGTCATTCAGCCCTTGCATCAGCTCTTCTAAGTGTAACACTCCCTTCGCCTAGCGGCTTAATAGAGGGGGTGATAACCCCCTGCCTGGCCAAACTTAAGAAATCTCATTTGGGTAGATGCTGCGCGATATGTCCCCTGTTACAAATCAGTACCCCAAAATAACAAACAGTACACAACATGTGATTAAACAATTAAGCAATATAACTCTTACTTTGAAGATATGGTTAGTAGAGAAACAAAATATATAAGAAAAAGGGCCCAAATCTTATTAAACAGTCTGTGCACACAAAGTTGAAGCTCACGCAGTTCAGTAGTTCTTCTTCCACCATCGATCTCCTCCAAGCGTTGTCGACCTCCGAACCCCCACTCCAAGTGCACCCTGTCTGGCAGGCTACCGAATTTCTCCATTCGCGTCTTCTGTCTTCATCTCTCTCTCCCTCTCGCAAAAGCCCGCGAAACATGACTGCTTCTAGAATCACAAGACAGGGCAACAAAATCCTGATTGGCTAAAATGCATCAACCGTCCGGTTATCTCTGGCCATAACTCAAACATTGCTGCTACAGAGAAACCATTACTTCAGCAGTGAACATGACAAAAAAACCATCACATAGCAGTGAACCCTTACACTCTTCCCCCATCAAATTTAGTCATGTCCTCATGACATTGAGATAGTTTGCCAACCCTTCCTGCAAAACACAAAGCCCAATCCACGTGCAAAAGGCAGTGACAAAGCTCCCCAAAACAGTACAGATCACGGCCTGTTCCCCATAAGCCAACCTATCCGGTGGTCTCCTAATTCTCTGAGACCTCCGTACCTCCTCACCTAACTCTTCAGACTCAGACACTACTGGAAATACTTCGGGCCTACTTGGCGAGTCCTCCCTCGATCTATCACTCATGCCTCCCTGCAACTCGGAGCCCTCTGTCCTGTGTCCAGGCCCCACCTCTTCTCCTTCAGGGTCCTGCTGTAACCCAGGCTGCCCACAGATAGCCCCCTCCACCTCACCTGATTCAGTGGGAGAAAGGCCAGGGGTTTCTTCCTCAATCAATGGGGAGTTAGCGAAAGGCAGCATGTACCACACATCCAGATCACCATCCTCCGAATCAGTATCCCTCTCAGGGGCGGGGCCCGGCCCAGCCTCTCCCACTGTGGGCCCTGCTGTCACCCCACGGTTTCGCAGAGTCCTCTTACTAGTTGTAGGCTCCAAGTCGGGCTCTGGGTCTACCTGCACCTCTTTTGTCCTGGAGCAACAGGTGGTTCCGATGGAGAATTTTGACAGGGCCATTCCCATCCTCTGGTTTTTTCCGGAAAACTGGTAGGTTTGGCATCTGACTCTCCACCACATAGGGTGTGGACGCGCAGCGGTCAGCCAACTTGTGCTTTCCAGATAGCCCCAGATTCCTTATGAGGACTCGGCCTCCCGGCAGAAGTTGGGAGAACCTCACTTGCTGATCATACCTGCTTTTATCTCCTCGATTCTGCTTGGCGGCTGTGATCCCACCCAATTCATAAGCCCTTTTCAGCTCTCTCCTCATATCAGACACATACTTCAGATATGGCTTCAGTGATAAGTCACCCTCATCTGCCCCAAAACAAAGGTCAATGGGCAACCACGCCTTGCGCACAAACATCAGATAATACGGCAAGTACCCAGTAGTTTCATTCCGTATACAGTTGTAACAGTGAACCAGATGTCCAATATAACCATATAACAATTACAGCATGTAAACAAGCCATCTCGGCCCTTTCAGTCCGTGCCAAACGCTTACTCCCACCTAGTCCCACTGACCTGCCCTCAGGCCATAACCCTCCATTCCTTTCCTGTCCATATATCTATCCAATTTAACTCTAAATGACAACATCGAACCTGCCTCAACCACTTCTGCTGGAAGCTCGTTCCAGACAGCTACCACTCTCTGAGTAAAGAAGTTCCCCCTCATGTCACCCTGAAACTTTTGCCCTTTAACTCCCAAATCATGTCCTCTTGTTTGAATTTCCCCAACTCTCAATGGAAAAAGCCTATCCACGTCAACTCTATCTATCCCCCTCATAATTATATACCTCCATCAAGTCCCCCCTCAACCTTTTATGCTCCAAAGAATAAAGACCCAACTTGTTCAACCTTTCTCTGTAACTTAGGTGATGAAACCCAGATAACATTCTAGTAAATCTTCTCAGCACTCTCTCTATTTTGTTGACATCTTTCCTATAATTCAGTGTTGACTCCACCTGCTTTTCTTCCTGATCTCCAAGGTCCCGAGCATGTCTAGCAAGGTCTGATTAAACCCCTCAGGCTGGGGATCGCCCTGCAGGTAATAGGGAGTGGTCCTCGATTTCTCAGCTCCAAACATGCCCAGTAACTCATAGATGAGTCTGCTCTCAAAGTTCCCGTCCCTGGTCACTATGTATCTGCCTGGGAAGGCCATAATAAACGAAATACTTCTCCCATAACACTTTTGCCACCGTAGTCACCCTCTGGTCCTTGGTAGGAAAAGCCTGAGCGTATCAGGTATAGTGGTCCGTGATGACTAAGACATTCGCCACGTTGCGGGCATTGGGTTCTATTGACAGGAAATCCATACACATCAGGTTCAGGGGCCCCGCACTCTGCAAGTGGGACAAAGGAGCTGCCCGTGTAGGCAGTGTCTTCCGCTGCATGAATAGAATGCATGACTTGCAGAATTCTTCAACCTCCAACTTCATTCAGGGCCAGTAAAACCGGTCTCTGAGCAATCCATAGGTCTTCTCCACCCCCAAATGTCCAGAATCATCATGAAGTGACTTCAGTGCAATCCTCCGATACTTCTCTAGCAAAACCAGCTGGCAACGCCGAGGTTGGTCTGGGGGTGAAGTGACTCAGTATAACATCTGGTTCCTCAACTCCAACAAAGGCCATTCTTTCGGTAATGGAGGCACCGGAGTGTGTTTTGTCTTCTCCGCCTGAGCCATGTCTCCCTTTTCAACTGCGGACCAAATAGTGCCAATGCCTGGATCATCTCGCTGAGCAGCTGCTACATCCCCGTACTCAATTCCGGCAGCTGATTTGTCTTCAGAGCAGTCAGAAGCCCCCAACTGATCCACCGTTTGATCCTGTCTCTCCTTTTCCTCGGCCTTCACTGTGATGGCAAACTGACACATGGCCTTCACCCCAGGGGCAGGAATGCTCTCCCACTCCTCGTCCCTGTCCAGTCCCTCATGCACCCATCGGGACAAAGCACCTGCATCAATGTTCCAGCTCCCCGGCTGTTACTTCAGGCTGAAATCATAGTCAGATAACGCTGCCAACCACCGACGGCCTGTGGCATCCATTTTCACCAAGGTCAGGATATAAGTTAGGGGGTTGTTGACTGTCCTCATCTCAAACTTGGCCCCGGTAGAGATAGTCACTCAGCTTATCCACCACCGCCCATTTTAATGTCAGGAATTCCAACTTGTGTGTGGGATAGTTTCTCTCGGAGGGCGACAGACTCCGGCTGACAAATGCTACAAGCCTCAACCCGATGCCCTGATCCTGATACAGGGCACCCCCTAAACCCTCTTGGCTGGCATCTGTGTGCAGTACATACGGCAATCGGGGGTCCACAAAAGCCAGCACTGGTACCTGGGTCAGCAACTCCTTCAGCGACTGAAAGGCCTCCTCACATTTTACATCCCACCTTGGTCCAAAGGGCTCCGACGGGTTTAGATATCCTCCACCCTCCTATCCTTTATTCCCCCTCCCTTTCTTCCCCAAGGGAGGGTAACCAAACAGTAGCTGATTCAAGGGGTGACTCACTTTGGTATAGCCCTTCACGACTCTCCAATAATAACCACAGAACCCGAGGAACGAGCGCAGAATGCTCACAGGCTGGGGCCTTGCAAAATGGTCACCGCTGCTATCTTAGCCGAGTCTGTAGCTACTCCATGTCATGAGATTATATGTCTGACATAGCTAACAGACGTTTGGCAGAACTGGCACTTGTCCAGGGAAAGTTTTAACCCTTCAGCTTTCAGGTGGCCCAGCACCTTCAGTAGCCTCACTTCATGTTCTCCCAAGGTGGATCCAAATACTATGAGGTCATCCAAATACATCAACACCTCAGGAAAGTTCATATCCCCCACCATCTTCTCCATGACCCGCTGGAAGGTTGCAGGGGCTCCCGATATGCCCTGGGGCACCCTTTCCAACTCGAAAAATCCCAGGGAACATATAAGTGCCATCTTCTCTTTGTCAGCCTCACTCATGGGGATCTGGTAATATCCACTCCTCAAGTCCAGCACACTGAACCACTTCGCACCACTCAGACAGGCCAGCACGTTTTCGACCCTTGGGACCGTACACTGGTCAGGGACGGTGCGCCTGTTCAGAGTCCTGTAGTCTACACACATCTGTACCTTCCCATTCTTCTTCCGGGGCACTACTATTGGGGACACATAGGGGCTTCGGGACTCGGTGATGATCCCAGCTTCCTTCAACTTACACAAATGCTACCGAACGTCTTCCACATCTGCAGGGGCCAGTCACCGCGACCCCTCTCTAAACAGGGTGTCCTCGGTCACCTGGATAGTGTGACGAGTACTCTTGGAACAACCCACATCAAATTTGTCAGTGGAGAAGACACCTTCCAGCTTCAACATCTTCTCTACCAGCCTCCTTTTCCGACCCAGCAGCACCAGGGGGTCTCCGAAGTTGAATGACTCAGCGGTCAACTTTCCCCCCTTTTCCCATAGTTCCTCCTTGGCCTGCCTCACAGGGGCACTAGGCGTTACCGTCACCAGGAACAAATGCACCAGGGGCATCCCCCACTTGAAGATGACCTCCCTCTTCATAGTGTTCCTGACAATCACTGCCATCCTGCTCGTCTAAGACTAAGGAGCTGGTGGTAGACCTGAGCAGAGCTAAGGTACTGGTGACCCTTGTTTCCATCCAGAGGGTCAGTGTGGACATGGTGGAGGATTACAAATACCTGGGGATATGAATTGACAATAAACTGGACTGGTCAAAGAACACTGAGGCTGTCTACAAGAAGGGTCAGAGCCGTCTATTTCCTGAGGAGACTGAGGTCCTTTAACATCTGCCGGACGATGCTGAGGATGTTCTACAAGTCTGTGGTGGCCAGTGCTATCATGTTTGCTGTTGTGTGCTGGGGCAGCAGGCTGAGCGTAGCAGACTCCAACAGAATCAACAAACTCATTCGTAAGACCAGTGATGTTGTGGGGATGGAACTGGACTCCCTCACGGTGGTGTCTGAAAAGAGGATGCTGTCTAAGTTGCATGCCATCTTGGTCAATGTCTCCCATCCACTACATAATGTACTGGGTGGGCACAGGAGTACATTCAGCCAGAGACTCATTCCACCGAGATGCAGCACAGAGCATCATAGGAAGTCATTCCTGCCTGTGGCCATCAAACTTTACAACTCCTCCCTTGGAGGGTCAGACACCCTGAACCAATAGGCTGATCCTGGACTTATTTCATAACTTACTGGCATAATTTACATATTACTATTTAACTATTTATGGTTCTATTACTATTTATTATTTATGGTGCAACTGTAACGAAAACCAATTTCCCCCGGGATCAATAAAGTATGACTATGACTATGACTGTACAGCCGAGGGCTTCTGCAATTCAGGCCTCACCAGTAGCCCAGCAGCAAATACCGACTCCCCCTCATGGTCTTCCAGAGCGTCCACTAAGAGGGCTTCGCCCTCAGGCACTCTGGGAAATTTGGGGATCCCCATCACTCCTTCTACTTCCCCGGGCTGTACCACCATTGGCTTCAACTGGGTGAACCACACAGTCCCTCGTTTAAATTCGATATCCGGCCCAATGCTGCCACGCACTTCTTCAATAGCAACTCGAAACACTGGGTGCACAGACAACGTTCCCAGAAAACTCTCACCAGCCTTCTCCTTGCAGACCCCCATGAGCCTCCTCACAAGAGGGGTGTTGGTCCCCACCAGAATTGAAACGCCACCCATCTCAACAGGGTCTGGACAAACCAGCACTAATGTATCAAGGGCCTCACACACTCTCACATCACCCTCCGAGAACTCCAGTTTCACTGAATAATAACCGTCGTACAGATAATCAAAAGCACTAAGCCCCCAGATTTCCAGTACCCTGAATGGTGTCAAGGGTAAATGCTTCAGATAACGTTTGTAAAACGAATAGTACAGTAACGTGACTTGTGATCCGGGGTCTATTATGGCTTTAGTGTAAATACCCTCTATCTGTAGTGACACACTGGAGCGTGCTCCCACTAAGCCTTCAGGAATAGGTTCTTTTGCTTTCAGGAGTTCCTTGGTACATTGCTGGGAACGTGCTCCCCCAGAGACATCAGGCCGTTCCCTCACTGGGTCCCCTCTAGGTTTTCCCAATCACTGTCCCTACTGAGGTACCCGGGAGCTCACTCTCCTTCTGGCGTGACACCTGCTGCCAGCAGCCCTCTGCATTGTCCGACCCCTTGGGGAATCCATCCCCTCATAAGCTCCATCATATGGGGGGAGGTCACACCCACTGATAGCAGCTGACATATCTCTGTTCTTAACTCTGCCGCAATCTCCTCTACCGCTCCCCTTGGTAGGCTATCTGTGGTCACTTCACCACAGGGGACTGCTTCCGAGGACTGTACCCTGTCTTCGCCGCGTTCTCCTTTTCTCGGCCCTCTCTGATCAGCTCAACAAAAGATGGAGGGGGTCACGTCTTACGGCACTGTCGGAGACCCCACGTAATCAGGTCCGGGGACTGGGTACCCCTGGGTATCTGATCCATCTCAGCCGCCTGAAAGACCCCTCTGTGCCGCAAGCAATTTATCTGCCTCTCTAACTGAAAAATAAAAGCAGAAAGCTTCTCCCTCTTCTCCTGACGCACGTTTTGAAACTGCACCAGGAGCTCCACTGGGCTTCCAGTCAGACCAAAGGCATTGTCCAGCGCTTGCAGATACTTGGCGGCTGTCGCTATGGGATAATTTAACCTGACAGTTCTGACAATGTCAGCGGCCCGCCCATTCAAACTTTCAACCAATCTCTGTCGCTTTTCATCATCTGAGCACTGCCACTCATCTAACAACTGAGAGGTCCGTTCCGCCCACATCTCATACTCCTCCTCCCCTTTAGGGGTGGCGTAATTCCAGAGAATTCCATTTATTCGCCAGAGAAGTAAGGGTGGATACTAACTCACAATTCTCAGTATTCACCGGGGAACATGGACGAATTAGACAGTCCAAATCCGACCACTCTTTCCCCTCACTCCTCTGAAATGATAGAACCCCGTCTTTGAAATCTCCACCCCCAGCTACCTCAGCGCTGGTCTGCATTAAAACGAGAGCTGTGCCCGCCATTTTATCAAACCTCTGCTCACAATTGCAACTTTAACAGTACTTAACAGTGGAATTAACTATTCATCCGAAGTACAAATATCTGCCCCCACTGGTTCATTTCTCTGGTAATCACACAGCATCAAATGGAATCAATCCCGAATGTAGCCTCCACAATTGTAATACTCACTTCGCCTACTGGCTTAATAGAGGGGGTGATAACCCCCGGCCCGGCCAAACTTAAGAAGTTTCATTTGGGTAGATGCTGCGCGATATGTCCCCTATTACAAATCGGTACTCCGAAATAACAAACAGTACACAACATGTGATTAAACAATTAAGCTTTATAACTCTTATTTTGACAATATGGTTACTAGAGAAACAAAATATAAAAGAAAAAGGGCCCAAATCTTATTAAACAGTCTGTGCACACAAAGTTGGATCTCACGCAGTTCAGTAATTCTTCTTCCACCATCGGTCTCCTCCGAGCATCACCGAACTTCGGACCCCCGTTTCAAGTCCACCCCGTCCGGTGGGGTACCAAATCTCTCCATTCGCGTCTTCTCTCTTCATCTCTCTCTCCCTCTTGCAAAAGCCCGCAAAACACAACTGCACTGGCGGTGCCAGAGATTTTTTCTTGCTGTTGCTATGGAGGGGCTGAATTATTCAGCGATGGTGCTGAGGGATGCACTGTATGGTAATACGTATTTGCAAGGCCAGATGCGTGGCATTCAAAAGTCAGTTTCAAGCATTATGTGCCTACTATAAATGCCTCTGTTGATTCACAAGCAACAACAATTGATAGGTCTAATATAGAAATGAACTGTGACAGTGTCAACAGCATCAGAGACAACCCGGGCTACACAGAGCATAAACAAACAAACCAACAGAGTACCTGACCCTCAGCGCATAACATGAATCACACACCAATCCCGCAATCAGTGTCAAATGCATGCTTTTCAACTGAAAAACACACTAACCCGCAATGTCCACTGCTATTCGCATTACATAGACAGACAATGCCAAAAAATACACTGTTATTAAAGTCAAATAAGGCAAACAACAGATGCAAGGCTTTACCAGGAGTTGGACAAATCGTACTCTGACCATGCAATACCTCAATTAATTCGGCTACTGAATTTAAAACAAAAATCAACAGAATCACCGCTTGGAAGTCTAAGCAAAACCAGTAAACTTAATAGCAGTAAATGTAATATTTTACGATTTGCAGGAAATATAAGTTCTATGGGGTATCCAGCACAAAATAATAATTATAATCAGCATTAGTCTAGGCCCAAATTTAAAAAAAACTGTACTACCATTGGTGTTTTCAGAGAAGCACAATCCGTCTGTTGTTGTGATTGGTGGCGAAAACATCAATGATTTTCTGGATGTCAAGTGCCTTGGTCCTCCGGCTGTTTATGGCCAACGGGGCCAAGTTGCTGGTCCGAGCATCGCCGCTGCTATTCCTTAGCTGGTTTTTGACGCGTCTGAGGCAAGAGAAACTCCGTTTGCATGAGTCAGAAGTCACAGGCAGAGTCAATGATATGCAGATTTGTTTGTATGAATCTATAAATGCATCGCGGTACGGTCTCATTAGAGCTAGAAATTCCACTGTGTCATTCACTGTCTGTCCTAGCTTTTGTTTTGTTTCCAGCAGACGCTGAACCTGGTGTAGCTCTGCAGTCAGGTTCACTTCAGTCACTCCATAGTATTGGGCCATTGGCCAAAGACAATTCTTGTCTAGGAAGAGCTTGTGTTTGGGACTCAATGCTGAGACTCCAGTCAGAATACCCCCGGTCTCAATTGAAGACCTTCTTTTCATTTCAGTCAGAAGTCTGTCTATAACCGAATAGAAACAGTGCTTGCGAAGGTCATCAGAGGATGTGACAGGTGTGCGTTCAGTTGGGGCCTCAACAACAAAATCATGTAGGCGGTGGGGTGGCTGGGCCTGTCTCCTTTCATGTGGTTTGCTCTGTATGCTGGCCTTGACGCACAGGTCCCTAGCTCTTGCCTGAATTTCACTCCAGGATTCCTCTCCCCGTTTTGCTGAGAGTGCATCGATAACAGACTGAGCCAAGTCCACAGTCGATGAAAGCTCCAAACTTGGAGATTGTAGCTGGTCTGACATGAACTTGGTGACTCGGAATAAATCCTCAAACAGACTGAGAAGTAAAGCAAACTGCTCGTCAATCAGTCCATTTGCGGCTCTGGCCTCTTTTTTCCTCCATGCATTTGGTTGACTGTAGTGTAGCTAGAATGGCAGGGAGTGATTTCCTTATAGCCCACAAAGCTGTATACTGCCATGCCCAGTGTGTATCTGACAACTCCACGAGCTGTGCGGTTGATTCCAGTTCTCCCTGTTTCTTCATGAAAAGATTGTGGGCAACAGGGTTTGAAAAGTAGTTGTAAACCAGCTGCACAGTTTCAAAAAACTCACCCACTTGTTGTACATTGCTCACAACATCCACTAAAACAAGGTTAAGTCTGTGAGCATGGCAGTGTATATATAATGCCTGCGGGACCTCTTTCCTGAACCTCTCTTGTACCCCGTTATTGCACTTGGACATCATTGCCGCCCCGTCATAACACTGACCTATACACGCATTCTTATCAATAACACACTGCGCGAGTGTCTGTTCAATACTTTTAAGAAGCAACTCTGTGTTCAACCCTTCTGCTGGAGTGAAGTGTAAGAATTCTTCAAGCACTGTTTCGTTATTTAAATAACATACCACCACTGATATTTGCTCCTTTTTACTCAAGTCCTTAGTTTCATCCACCATGATGGCAAAATGTCCAGCCTCCTTGATTTCTGCACTTATTTGATGTCTGACCATATCTGCCATAATACCCATAATTTCATTTTGGATATCGTGATGGGTGTTTTTTGCATTTCCAGGATTGTCCTTTATTTTTTCAGCTACAGTCTTATCAAACTGCCCAATTGCACTGAGCAACTCAACAAAGTTTCCCCTATTGCCAAAATCCATCATCCTCCCGGTGTCCTCGTTGGGCAGTGTCTTGGCACGCAGTATAGCGTAGAGACTCAACCACTGCTCTCATATACTCACGATTTTCTTGGACAGTCTTTGCACGTCCTTTATCAAGCATATTTCCCAATCTTGAACCATCTTGTTTTCTCAATCTGAATTCGGCCCATGCCTCCATAGCAAACTTATGAGCTGCACTTACATGGTGGGTTTTGAAAGCTGTTGTAGCTTTCCGCCAGTTGCGGTAACTGGTGACAGTGAAGGTAGATTTAGAATGGAACCCATGTCCTCCACACAGGAAATGCCTGCAGAAAGTAGTATCTTTCGTGATCGAATATTCCAGCCAGGAGTACAGGTCAAACCAGCCACGAATAAAACTCCTTTGCTGATTGCCAAACTGTTGCAAAGGGTGCTTTTTCAATGCTGGCTGACAGGGTCCTTCCTCAGGCTGCTGGCTAACATCGCTAATAGTATTCCCACTAGCACTAAGAGCAGCTTCATCCACATTCTCTTCTGAATCCCGCTCCATTTCTTGTTCCTCTACTTCGCCCTCACACTCCTTCAATGAACTGCTGTCGTCCTCATCCCCACTTACTTCTTTCTGCATGTCACTTTCAATGAAGACATGCTCAGGCTGAGACACCACTGATTCCTCTGGATGAGGTCGTTTTCTCACTAAAAATTGATCACACCGGCCAAAATAGTGCACGTGCCAGGCCCACGCTAGCTTGTAAAAGCACTATGTGTGTGTGTGGCATCTGTTAGTCTTGCGAGACCATGGATCTGCACCTGGATCCTGCACAATGTATGTATACTATCAATCTCTCACGTGAGTGAGAGTGACATCACCACCTTAAGTGATCTTAGATCAGCTTAACTGATCTAAGGACAGCAATGGCAAGATATTGACGACGAACGAATAAGCAGAAGTGTAGAGTGGATCTGACCTTAGACCAGCACAGAGTTTATGACTTTATTGCTGCATGGGTGCTATGGTAATTGGGGGTGCTGTTTCACTAGATCAACTGGAGAAACAAGCTGTACTCAAAACTATATAGATAAAATAGCTGCAATTTGTATGTCAAATTTCAGTTAATTTCTTGGTGGTGTTATGGTGGTGCTATTGTAATTTCTGCTGGTGCTATAGCACCACCTCAGCACCACCACTGCACAACTGCTTCCAGAATCACAAGACGGGGCAACAAAATCCTGATTGGCTAACATGCATCAACAGTCCAGTTTTCTCTGGCCATAACCCAAACATTGCTGCTACAGAGAAACCATTACCTCAGCAGTGAACATTACAAAAAAACCTTTACATAGCAATGAACCCTTACAACGTGTTACATAAGCAATTAGAGATCATCTTTTACATTCATTCCTACCTTCCCCTACTAGTCTTTTACTTTCTCATTCACTTATTATTCACAAACCTTTTAATCCCTGTTTTGAATACAGTCAGTGACTCAACAGCCAACAGCCCTTTGGGTCAAGAATTCCAAAGACTCACTACGCTCTTTGTAAAGGACTTTCTTCTCTGACCTGACATTGAACTATTCTGATGCTTCTGATGCTTTCACAACGCTATTGGAAAGTATCTCAGTGATGATGTAGAAATGGCAATATATTTAAAACTGTACGACATACGATTTGAAAGGGAACCTGCACAATGCAGTGTACCCTGGTCATTCTTGGTAGCAGTTGTGACAGCTTTGAGACTGTCCTGAGCAAGTAAGTGCAAAGCAACTTGTCAATGATACATGAAAGCCCGTAATTGCTAATGCACCTTCGAGCTCAGTTTTATGGGAAAGGGAGACTTTGATTATGTTTACCTCTGATTTCAATGGCCAAGTTTTCCTTATTATCAAATGATAATTGTTCAATGTATCCTCTGCTCAGATTTTTAATTTCAATTAGATTCATGAAGTTATGAACTGTACCTACACTTTAAGGGAAGTGAGGTACCTGGGACTTCAGTGAACAAAGCAATAGATGGTGTATAATGCAATTTTAGTTACAAAGAGGAAGAAAGAGAGTAAAGGTGAAATTAGACCTAGAAGTTGAGGCAGACATAGAAGGAGATAAGCAAAAGTTTTGCATTTTGATATTTTCTAATTTATCTACTGACAATAATGGCTGAGTGTATGAGAATCATTAGATGCAAGATTTACTTCTTGAGTGTCAAGATACTGAACTCCAGTCATATTGCAAGAATGCCACTTTGAATCATAGTATCATAGTTTACAACACAGGAGAAGGGCAAGGAGCCCATGTCCACATCAGGTTTAAATTAATCTAATGCCTCATCCCAGTCCTTGATCAGCAGCTCTGCATATCACATTACTCCAATGTTCATCCTGTATTTCATATACTGTATATGGTTGGATCTTAAATGTATTTCTCTCTGCACATATCCTGCTTAACCAGCTGAGAGTTTTTGGAATTTTTTGTTTTGATTTAACTTCAAGTGAGCTTTATTTTGTGAAGGAAGCAATGGAAAAAAAACAAGACAGCATTATTAGTCTTGGCATTGAACATCAGCTTCTGATCCGAAGCTCCTGAAAGTATGTGGAATGTATGATATTAATTGATACCAATTTTAAGAGTAATATCATATACCAAAATGTTACAATATTGTTACTATGGAAATGGCTAGGAAGTCTGTCTGTCTCTGCTGTGACAAAGAATGCAGTCAAACACAGTAAGGTTTTCTGATCATTTAATGAAGTGTCCTTATCATTAGTTCAAATTACTGACTATTAATTTGGATCTTGGTAGAGAAAGAGTGAGAGAGAACAGGGAGAGTGGAAGTGAGAAAGCTGGGGAGGGAGAACTAGAAACAGAAAGGGAGAGAGGGAGACAGAGGAGGAAAGAGGCAGAGGTAACAGAGATCAATTACACACATCAACATTTTGTGCATTTTTGCCATTGCAGAAATACATATATCATGATGTTTACTTACTCTTGTTGTTCCATATGCATGAATGATGTCAGAACCAGTCTTCAGAGATATTTGTATGAAAAGACCTGTGTGAGCCTCTGGAGCAACACAAATGTGCTAAACCTCAGTAAAATACTTACTGCAATTTCCACCTGACAAATAACTGCCAGTCAATAAACTCACACTAAGTTACATAATAACATATGTTATTAAATGGAAGTAGAGGCATGACTCCATGTAACTTATGAGATGCTACATAAAGCACAGTTGAATTTTAACCACTGCCCCTCACTACTAACTACATCAGTGCAGACCTTTAGAAATAAGGGCAATGTGGGCTGAGTAACACCAGACGATGTTACAATTGGAAATTAAACCACAAAAAGTGGTGGTGTTGTCGGTAGCGGTGTTACGTGATGCTCCCAATCACACCGGCTTCCGAGATTTCAATGTTCTAACTGTCCGGAGTACAGATAGCTGGCGCGGCCTCTTTAAGGGCTAAAGACATTCCTGTTAATCGAAAACCATGTTCTGGCTGCAAAGAATTGAGTACTTAAGGAACACCTGAACATAGGTTCAGTGCTCAGTCGTAAGCCTACCAGTGATTTCATCTAGCATTTGCCTTGTGCTCAGTTTCTCAATCCCAGCCTCGGATACTCCAGCATTTGGATCCAAGCGTCCTCGTCACGGACTCTCGTCACAAGTGGAGAAGATTGTCTCGGGCTACAATAGGAATATATGGGATTACTTGTACTGAAGCCCTTCATTGGTCATAGCTGTCTATGTGATACGCAAACCAGGGCAGTACGATATGGAGAGCAAGCTGTTGCCCATGCAGCAGGCTTCCCCCTCTCTACACAGCTGATGAATTCAAAGGAACGGCAGAGACCGATACAGTGTGGCACCAGTGGTGTCACAGGAGACAGGAGTTGCCAGTCAGTGTTGAACACAACGTAGGACTGCCTTAGGGACTCCAGCTCCAGATATTTCCTTGGGGTTTATTCCCGAACCGTTCCCCGCAAATGGATATAGCTGTAAGGCATCGGAGGTTTGCGATCAGAGTTTTCCTTCTCCTAGATGAGCTGCCAACCACGGCTGATGAGCCCCATCTGCCCAAAGCAACTGTTTTTCAGGCGCCAGTAACCTGCTTTTGCCCCTTCTCCTGTCAGTGGAAACAGTTCTGCTAGGCTTAGTAGCTAAGCCACATGTGAAGGCCACATTGAACTTGGTTGTCAGAAGTTATTTGAGATGCACAACATTAAGAGCATTTAATAGGTAGTGGGAGCTTATCCCCATTAGCACCCCTGGCTGTGGCAACCTTAAGGAACTTATTTGCAATACTCCCCCTGCAACCTGTTTTCTCACACATCTGTATTAATGCTCCTTGATTCACAGCAGCCAATTATCTTAGCAACAGGAATGCTTTTGGGATGTGGAAAGAAACTGGATCACCTGGGGAAAACTCGTACAGTCACAAAGAGAATATGCAAATGCCATCCAGACAGTACTGGAGGTCAGGATTTAATACGGGTTGCTGGAGATGGGAAGCAACAGCACTGCAAGTGGCCAGTGACCTCCTTAAATTTAAAATTCAGAGACATTACATTGATGGTTTTCAATTTTTAATTGTGTACAACTCTGATAAATTGCGAGTAGTCCTGAAATGGATAGATTTGTCAGATTCAGTCCTTGTAATGATTATTTTAATAAAAAATGTCAGCTGCATGTTTGATTCTACTTCATACTAAAAATATCCAGGAATAGAATATATAAAGACAATATATCTATCAATTTAAAGAGTACATCCAGTTTCAGCAGAATAGTTTATTCAGATCAAAAATATGTAAAATAATTATAAATTAAAAAAATAATAAATTGAGTTCAAGAGCCGAGAGGTAATATTATAGCTATATAGGATCCTGGTCAGACCCCACTTGGAGTACTGTGCTCAGTTCTGGTTGCCTCACTACAGGAAAGATGTGGAAACTATAGAAAAGGTGCACAGGAGATTTACAAGGATGTTGCCTGGATTGGGGAACATGCCTTATGAGAATATGTTGAGTGAACTCGGCCTTTTCTCCTTGGAGTGGCAGAGGATGAGAGGTGACCTGATAGGGGTGTATAAGATGATGAGAGGCATTGATCGTGTGGATAGTCAGAGGCCTTTTCCCACGTCTGAAATGGCTAACATGAGAGGGAACAGTTTTAATGTGCTTGGAAGTAGGTACAGAGGAGATGTCAGGGGAAGGTTTTTTTATGCAGAGAGTGGTGCGTGCGTGGAATGGGCTGCCAGCAATGGTGGTGGAGGTGGAAACAATAGGGTCTATTATGAGATTCCTGGATAGATACATGGAGCTTAGAAAAATAGAGGGCTGTGGGTAACCCTACGTGATTTCTAACGTAAGTACATGTTTGGCACAGCATAGTGGGCTGAAGGGCATGCAATGTGCTGTAGGTTTTCTATGTTTCTATGTTCTATGTTTAGACCATGTCCAGGAACAATTAGAACATTTTTGCCTGTGAACCAGCCTTATAGAATCTGAACACTTTCCTCTGTAGGAATTGCTGGTACAGTGCCTATAGTAAGTATTTATCCCCCCTTGGAAGTTTTCATGTTTTATTGTTTTACAACATTGAATCACAATGGATTTAATTTGGCTTTTTTTAATACAACAGAAAAAGACTCTTCCATGTCAAAGTAAAAAAAGATCTCAACAAAGTGGTCTAGATTAATTACAAATGAAGAAAAACACAAAATAATTGATTGCGTAAGTATTCGCCTCTTTCAATATGACACACAAAATCATCACTGGTGTTGCCAATTGCTTTTAGAAGTCTCATATTAGTTAAATATAGATCACAGTGTGCAGTCAAGGTGTTTCCACTGATTGTAGTGAAAACACATCCATACCTGGAAGGTCCAACTGCTGGGATGAGTCAGTAGAGCACTCCGAGCAACTCCGTGAAAAGGTTATTGAAAAGCACAAGTCAGGGGATGGATACAGGAAAACTTCCAAGTCACTGAATATCCACTGGAGTACAATTAAGTCCATTATAAAGAAATGGAAAGAATGTGGCACAGTTGTAAATCAGCCTAGAGCAGGCTGTCCTCAAAAACTGAGTGACTGTGTAAGAAGGGGACTACTGAGGGAGGCCACTATGACAATTCTGGAGGAGTTACAAGCTTCAGTGGCTGAGATGGGAGAGATTGTGCATACAACAACTGTTGCCCAGGTGCTTCACCAGTCACAGCTTTATGGTGGAGTGACAAAGAGACAGCCACTGTTGAAAAAAAAAAACTCACATGAATCACTGCTAGAGTTTACCATTAGGCGTGTGGGAGACTCTGAAGTCAGCTGGAAGAAAGATCTATGGTCTGATGAAACCAAAACTGAGCTTTTTGGCCATCAGACTAAATGCTATGTTTGCCATAAGCCAAACACTGCAAATCATCAATAACATACATTCCCCACCATGAAGCATGGTGGCAGCTGCATCAAACTCTGGGGATGCTTCACCGCAACAGGCCCTGGAAGGCTTGTGAAGGTAGAGGGAAAAAAAAATGCAGCAAAATATAGGGAAATCCTGGAGGAAAATCTGATGAAGCCTGCAAGAGAACTGCGACTTGTGAGGTTTCTTTTCCAGCAAGATAGGACCCAAGCTTAAAGCCAAAGCAGCCACATGTTTGTCACCTTGTCAACAGCCTTCTGAGTATCTAAGTACACACCATCCACCAATTCTCCTTCTTCTATCCTGCTTGTTACTTCTTCAAAGAATTCCAACAGATTTGTCAGACAAGATTTTCCCTTAAGGAAGCCATGCTGACTTCAGTCTATTTTATCATGTGTCTCCAAGTATCACAAAAACATATCCTTAACAATTGGGTCCAACATCTTCCCAACCACTGAGGTCACACTAACAGGGCTCTCTTCTGCCTCACGCCCTTCTTGAAGAGTGGAGTGACATTTGAAATTTTCTAGTCCTCTATAACCATTCCACAATCAATTGATACTTGATAGATAATTACTAATGCGTCCATAATCTCCCTGGTCACCTCTTTCAGAATCCTGGGGTGTACACCATCTGGTGCAGGTGACTTATCTACCTTCTGACCTTTCAGTTTCAAGACCCTTTTCTCTAGTAATGGTGACTTCCTACACATTCCCTCACCCCTGACACTCTCGAATTTGTGGCATACTACTAGTTTCTTACACCTGATGATGCAGAATACTTATTGAGTTTGTCCACCATTTCCTTGTCCCTCATTACTACCTCTCCAGCATCATTTTCCATTGAAGATCAAACTCTACAAGCTGGATAAATCAGGTTGGATTTCAACAATGATTACATATCAACAGTATGCTAAAAAGAAAAATTTCATGCTACTTAATATGGCAATGACTGGAGGAAAGAAATCATGTTGAACTGAGATCCTGTCAACACTGTGGTGGACTTGCTATGTCAATCCATGTCATTAGGTTACTGCATCATCACATTTGGGGCTGAATGCTCTTCGCAAAATCAGCCAAGCAGTTTCTGGAGGACACTAAGAGTATGTTCAACTTTAAAAGAAAATAAAATGTCAACCCTAGTGGTTTAAAATAAATACAAAAATTGTACTCAGTACCTGGATAGAAACAACATTTTAACTGTCCTTTCTTGGGAATATATCATCAGACAGAAACAACTTCCTAACATTTTTCATTTTTACCATCAAAGCCTGTCTCCACCCTGTCTTCTGGTCCCAAAATGAAAGAGACCGCACTCCTCCACAGAGTCTCCTACTATTTAGTGGCTTAGGTGATTTGAAAACCCTCAGAATATCCAACATCACTGGACGAGGAGGCCACCCTATGACACAAGATGGAAGTCTCATCTCCCAATGATCAATAATGGAACTGTTGGACCATTGAGTATCCTTTTGGAGAATGAACAGTCAAGCAACATGCCTGTTTTCTGATCTAAAGGCAGTCACAGCCCTAATGGTTTGAATGAACTTCCGTCTTGAATAGCTTTTCCGATTATCGTGAGTCAAACCCATTCGTAATATGTATGTCATGATTTATTTCATATTGAATTTCGTGCAGTGGAAAGAACAGACAATGGTGTGCAGTGATTATGATTCACCAATCACAAATTGCAAGCTGAAAGATCAACTCCTATGCACAGGAAATCTGCAAGTCACCTGATCTTTCCAGCAAGGCGTTTTCAAGTAACCCACAAGCATTTAATACAAAGTCGCCACAGAAAGATTTACCTTAAATGCTCTTTGTAATGAAGATTAAATTTTGAATACAAATTACTTCAATAAATATCCTGATGATTGCAGCTT
Source organism: Mobula hypostoma (assembly GCF_963921235.1). Lineage (NCBI taxonomy): Eukaryota > Metazoa > Chordata > Chondrichthyes > Myliobatiformes > Myliobatidae > Mobula > Mobula hypostoma. The sequence continues at coordinate 61,810,906 of NC_086106.1, forward strand.
GCTCATTTTTTGTTTCTGTAGTTTGCATCAGGTAGATTTGCTTATTCAAGGAAATTAACCAATAAAAATTCACTGAATCCCAAAAGACTAAGAAGTTCCAAGGTGTCCTGGGGAACTGTTGAAAAAGTGTGTTTCAAATATAAATAAACCAAACATTGCAGGATCAGAACAGCTTTGGGAATAGAATACAAAACATAAGCATAATGTAACAGGAAACACAGGAAAAGGGCAATCCTCTAACCGGACATCAGAATGTGGTCAAAAAAACAAGCAGTCTGAAAAGGAATATGATCCAGTGAAAGCTTGCTGCAAATAAACTATAGACCCTAGACAGGATAGTACCTTTAATTTTTGATGTTGAGGGATTCAACTAAAGCCAGATAGCAGTATAGCTTTATTAAGACACAGGAGTGTTGTTAATAAACACTATTTTCTTGCACTTCAAAAACAATCAGAAAACATTAACCCATGTAACATTTTCACCTCTTCTGGGCTGGGGTGACCCACACACTGACAGCTGACAAAGTTTCGCATTTTGGGGCCTTTCAATTCAGCCAAGGGGCCTCTTAAACCTTGATAAGAGAGAGTTAAGCTGGAGAGAGAGGTAATTTCTCTAATGATTTTCAGGAAAGCAAGCTGTATCTTTATTAATTTCATCAAATGAAGGTGCAGAGGAATATAACTTTACCCTATTAAACTCAAAAGTCTATAAATTGACTGACTCATCTGCCATATTTCTGCTGAGAACAGATTCAAATTACTTTCTGAATAATATTGTGAAGAATATTGAGAAACAAATATCAGGAAAAATCATAGAAGTTAGAAGAACTAATTTTAAAAATAATAGGGGAACTTCAGACATCATACTGTGGAAAATCACATTAAAGAAGATAATTCCCCAGGCCCTGACCAAGAGCATCCCCTGACCTTGTGGGAAGCTGGGGAAATCTCATCTCACAAATCTGTTAGGAGCTTTTTGAAGATGTAATCAAGAGGATTGATGTGGATATCAGTGGATGTCATCTACATAGACTAAAGCAAAGGCCTTTGAGAAGGTGCTGTCTGGAAGATTAATTGGGAAGGTTAGACCCCATGGGATCCAGGGACAGCCAGTTACTGTATGTAGATACATGACTGGCTTGATGGTATGAAGCAGAGGGTGATGGAGGTGAGTTATTTTTCAAATTGTAGACCAATGGCTACTGGTGTGCCACAGGGGTTGGCACTGGACCATTGTTGTTGGTCATTTATATAAGCTATTTGGATGTGAATAATATAAGCATAGTTTGTAAGCTTACGGATGATAATAAAATAGGAGGTTTTGTATACATTGAAGAAGCTTATCAAATTTATGAGTGGATCTTGATCAGCTAGGCAAATAAACCAAGGAATGGCAAGTGGCATTCAATCCAGATCAGTGTGAAGTGTTACATTTCGGGAAGTCAAAGCAAGTAAGGACTTCACTGTGCACAACTGGGAGTGTTGTACAACAGAGTGACCTAGGACAGAGGTTCCCAATCTCCGGGCCGCGGACTAATACTGGGCCGCGGAGCATGCAGGGGTGCAGTGGTAGCTGGAGCGCACCCAGCACATCTTTAAGAAAAAAACCAAGATAAACAAGCTAATTAATTAGGTGCCGCCCAGAAGCCAGTCTTCATTAGAGGAACTGAGGTGGAGAGGGTCAATAACTTTAAATTCTTCGGCAATAAGGATCGACGTTTCTTTCTCTGAAAAGTGTCAGAGGATCTGTCCTGGGACCAGCACGTAACTGTCATTACAAAGGGAGCACGGCAGCACCTATACTTTATTAGATGTTTATGTAGATTCAACATGTCACCTTGATCCTGACAGCCCTGTCTTTTCAGCCTGTCTGGGCCGGCGTTTAAATTGACCAAACAACGGAATAGCTAATGGCTCCAGCACCCTGGAAAGAGGAGTGAACATTGCGTAGAGCAAGTGAAATTGGCAATCGCCTCTGATCTGGATCGACATTTATGTGCCGGGTGGCACCGAATTAATTAGCTTGTTTATTTCGGCTTTTTTACTTAAAGATGTGCTGGGTGCGCTCCGGCTACCGCTGCGCCCCTGCGTGCTTTTCAGCTCGGTACCTGTCCGCAGCCCGGAGGCTGGGGATCACTGACCTAGGATTACAAGTAAGTAGTTCCCTGAAAGTGGCATCACAGGTAGACAGAGTGGTGAAGAAGGCATTTGGCACTTTGGCCTTCTTCAGGGAAGGCAATAAGTAATAGATTTGGGATGTTATACTGCATTTGTGAGACCGCAACTTGAGATATTGTGTACAGTTTTGGCTTCCTGTTATAGGTTAGACAGTAAACTGAAAGAGTGCAAAGAAGATTTCTGAGAATCTTACACATGCTCAAGGGCCTGAGCTATAAGGAAAGGTTAGGCAGGATAGTAAGTTATTCCTCATGCAAACCATGTGGAACATAGACAGGATAAATACCTATCAATGCTCTGCATGGTTTCCATGAGGGAAAGCCAATCAAAAACTAGATGATAGGGGAAAGATTCAAAAGGGAACTGAGTACACCTTCTTTGGCCAGAAAGTGACTGAGTATCTGGAATGAGCTGCCAGAGAAAGTGATTGAGGCAAATACAATAATGACATTTAAAAGTCATTTGGACAGGGATGGTTAGAGAAATATGGGCCAAGTGCAGGCAGATGGGAATAGTTCAACCTGAGCGAGATGGGCTGAATGACATGTTTCCAGGGGCATTGCATCAGAGTAAGGGACCATTCATTTAAAAGAGAGATGAGGATTTTCTTTTTTGTGAATGATCTATGATGCTTTAGAGTCTCAACTCCAGAGAGCTGTGGAGGTATATTTGTCCAATATATTCCAACCAGAGACTGGCAGATATTTAAGCTACATGATTGTAGGGGAATATAAAAGGAAATTGATGCTTAAGCCAAAATTAGATCAGCTATGATCTTATTGAATGGAGGAACAGGCCGGCAGGGCAGCCCAATCTTTGCCGGCATCTAACTAGGGATGTGAAGTGTGTCGTCTTCTTGGAACATTTGGCAAGCTAGAGAGATAGGAAGTGTAAAGTCAGACCAGGATTTTGAGAACAAGCATGAACATTTTATATTAAATTGAAGTAAGTACTGCTTATCCAATGATGTTCAAGAAATTTGTCGAACTTGAGCAAATAAATATATCAAAAAATGATTTCAGCCCTTTTTTTCTGACAGTAACCCAAGATTCGACCACAGAAATGGACATATCCCTCTAGGCTGCTCCTATCCACAGACTGGTTCAAATGTCTTTCGACATTGCAATTGCACTCAACTCTACCACCTCCTCCGGCTGCTTGTGTGTATGCCCACACCATCTGTGCAATAACCTTGTCCTTCGACTCACCTGTACATCCTACCCCTCTTACCTTAAACCAATACTGTCGAGTTTTAAACTCCCCTACCCTGGTACCATCCATATTAATTATGTCCCTTATGACCTCCATAAGGTCATCCCTCAGAAGGCATAGGTGGTGGTGTGGCTCTGTTGGCAAGAGGTGGAATTACTTCTTTAGAAAGAGGTGACAAAGGTTCAGAGAATGTCGTATTTTTGTGGGTGGAGTTAAGAAACTTCAAGAGTTAAAAAAAAATCATAGGACTCATATACACTGTAGGCTTCCAAATAGTAGCCAAGATATGGGGCTGAGATTGCAAAGAGAGCTGGAAAGGGCATGTAATAAGGTAATGTCTCAATTGCAATGGGGGACCAATATGCAAGGGGATTGGGAAAATCAGATTGGTGTCGGATTGCAGGGGAGGGAATTTGTTGAATGCCCTACAAGATGGCTTTTTGGAGCAGCTTGTGTCCTCGGAGAAAGTTTATCTTAGATTAAGTGTTGTGTAATAACCCAGGTTTTATTAGAGAGCTTAAGGGAAAAGAACCCTGAGGGGACAGTGATGACAATATGGTTGAATTCATACTGTAATTTGAGAGAGAGTAGCATAAGTCAGATGTATCAGTATCACAATGGAATAAAGAGAATTGCAGTGGCATAAGAGAGGAGCTTGCCCTGGTGTATTGGAAGGGGATACTGGTGGGGATGACAGCAGAGTGGGCGGTTGAAGTTTCTGGGAATAATTCACAAGGGGGAGGATGGAAATGTCTCACAGAAGAAGTTCTCAAATGGCAGGGGTAGGCAACTGTGGCTGACAAGGAAAGTTATGGACTACATAAAAGCCAAGGAAAGGGGATATAAGGTGGTGAAAGTGAGTGGGCAGAATTAAGTTCAACTGTCATTTCTCTGTCCCCCATTTTAAAATCCAACAAAAGGCAACTAAAAAAGCCATTAGAAGGGGAAAGACATAAGACCATAAGATGATAAGACATGGAGAAGAATTAGGCCATTTGGCCCATCGAGTTTGCTCCATCATTCAGTCATGGCTGATCCTTTTTTCCCTCCCTGGCCTTATCCCTGTAACCCTTGATGCAGTGGCCTATCAAGAACCTGTTAAGCTCTGCCTTAAATACACCCAATGACCTGGCCTCCACACCGGCCTGTGATAACAAATTCCACCAATTTACCACCTTCTGGCGAAAGAACTTTCTCCATACCTCTGATTTAAATGGACACCCCTCTATCCTGAGGCTGTGCTCTCTTGTCCTAGACTTTCCCACCATGGGAAACATCCTTTCCACATCTACTCTGTCTAGGCCTTTCAATATTCGAAAGGTTTCAATGAGATACCCCTCATCCTTCCAAAGTCCAGTGAGTACAAACCTAGAGCCATCAAACGTTTCTCATATGTTAACCCTTTCATTCCTGGAATCATCCTTGTAAATCTCATCTGAACCCTCTCCAAAGCCAGCTCATCTTTTCTTAGATGAGGAGCCAAAACTGTTCACAATACTCAAGGTGATGCCTCACCAGTGCCTTATAATTGCCACATCATTGCTCTTGTATTCTGGACCTCTTGAAATGAATGCTAACATTGTATTTGCCTTTCTCACCACCGACTCTACCTGCAAGTTATCCTTTAGGGTGTTCTGCACAGGGACTCTCAAGTCCCTTTGCATCTCAGATTTTTGGATTTTCTCCCGTTTATAAATAGTCTGCACATTTATTTCTACTACCAAAGTTCATGACCATACATTTTCCAACATTGTGTTTCATTTGCCACTTTCTTGCCCATTCTCCTACTCTATCTAAGTTCTTCTGCAGCCTTTCTGTTTTCTCAACACTACCTGCCCCTCCACCAATCTTTGTTTCATCTGTAAGCTTGGCAACAAAGCCATCTATTCTTTCATCTAAATCATTGATATACAGCATAAAAAAGAATTGGTCCCAACACTGACCCCTGCAGAACATCAGCAGGCACAGTGAATGTAAACATGCTACAGAGGATTAATAAAAGTCAATCCCGCTGATGTGGGACTAGACTCACATACAGGTCAAAGACCTCCGGTTTCCTTTATCAGTACAGTGGCTATTTTACTGAGCTGTTAGGGCAGAAGTTGACACTGACAATTTGGAGAAATGAATTAAACAGTTTCAAGACTGTTTGCATTGAAAACATCTTTTTAATTACTACATTGCTTGGATTGAATTCAAATTCCCAAATTGATGGAATATTAATTAAATTACTCCTAATTATCAGTCTAGACTTCTATATCAATGACTCTGTAAAATAGTCACTGCTGATGTGCTCTAATCTATTATTAAAAAATAATGTTTTCTCTTTCACAAACAAGAGAAAATCTGCAGATGCTAAATCCAAACAACGGGCAAAAAATTCTGGAGGAACTCAGCAGGCCAGGCAGCATCTATGGAAAAGAGCACAGTCGACGTTTCGGGCCAACCCTTCAGCAGGACTGGAGAGAAAAAAGATCAGGAGTAGATTTAAAAGGTTGGGGAGGGGAGAGAGAAACACAAGGTGATAGGTGAAACTGAGAGGGGGAGGGATGAAGTAAAGAGCTGTGACATTGATCGGTAAAATAGATACAGGACTGGAGAAGGGGAGGTCCAATATGAGAGAACAGAAGGCCATGGAAGAAAGAAACGGGGAGGAGCACCAGAGGGAGGTGATAGGCAGGCAAGGAGAGAAGGTAAAGGGGATGGGGAATGGTGAAGGAGTTGGGGAGGGTGTGAATTACCGGAAGTTCAAGAAATCGATGTTCATGCCATCATGTTGGAGGCTACCTAGATGGAATATAAGGTGTTTTTCCTCCAACCCGAGCGTGGGCTCATTGTGACCATAAGACCGTAAGACATCGGAGCAGAATTAGGCCACCTGGCCCATCGAGTCTGCTCCACCATTCAGTCATGGCTGATCCTTTTTTGCTCTCTTCCTCCACCCTAGTTCCCGGCCTTCTCTCCATGACCTTTGATGCCATGTCCAATCAAGAACCTATCAATCTCTGACTTAAATACAACAAACGCCCTGGCCTCCACAGCTGCAAGTTGCAACAAATTTCACAAATTCACCACCCTTTGGCTAAAGAAATTTCTCCGCATCTCAGTTTTGAAAGGGCGCCCCTCTATCCTGAGGCTGTGCCCTCTTGTCTTAGGCCAGGGGTTGGCAACCTTTTTGCCTCTGTGGGCTGGATTGTGTATTAATGAGTGAACGGTGGGCCAGATAAATGCCATAAAAAACTTGAAATATGGGAATTATCCATTTAAATCCATCTTGTTATGTTTTGTCTCAAATTAATGAATAACGCATGCTAGAAAATCATTTGTGCTTAAGGTTGCCTACCCCTGTCTTAGACTCTCCCACCATAGGAAACATCCTTTCTACATCTACTCTGTCTAGACCTTTCAACATTTGAAAGGTTTCAATGAGATCCCCCCTCATCCTTCTGTATTCGAGCGAGTACAGACCCAGAACATTATTCAATATTGTATTTCATTTGCCACTTTCTTGCCCTTTCTCCTAATCTGTCTAATTCCTTCTGCATTCTACCTGTTTCCTCAACACTACCTGCCCCTCCACCAATCTTTGGATCATCTGCAAACTTGGCGACAAAGCCATCTATTCCATCATCTAAATCACTGATGTACAGTATAAAAAGAAATGGTCCCAACACCAATCCCTGCGGAACACCACTAGTCACTGGCAGCCAACCAGAAAAGGATCCTTTTATTCCCATTGGCTGCCTCCTACCAATCAGCCAAAGTTCTAACCATGTTAGTAACTTTCCTGTAATAGCAGGTTCACGATGATGATTTGGGGAGTAACATATGAAGAGTAATTAAACAGCATTTGGCAACTTTGGGCCTATACTCACTGGAATTTAGAAGAATGCATGAGGGTCTCATTGAAACCTACTGAATGTTGAAAGGACTAGATAGGGTGGATGTGGTGAGGATGTTTCCTATGCTGGGGGAGTCCAGAACTAGAGGACACAGCCTCAAAATTGAGGGGTGACCTTTTAGAACAGAGGTAAGGAGATATTTTTCAGCAAGAGAGTAGAGAATCTGTGGAATGCTCTGCCACAAATAGCTGTGGAGGCCAAGACCGTGAGTATATTTAAATTGACAGTTTCCTGATTGGTCAGGGCATCTAAAGTTATGGCGAGAAGGCTGGTGTATGGGGTTGAGTGGGGTCCAGGGTCAGCCATGATGGAATAGGCCCAATTCTGCTTCTATGTCTATGGTCTTATGTATTGTCATCATAAATTCTCTCAGCTTATACTCAGAATGAATAACAATATATTCTGGCCACAGCCTTATCAGAAGGAAACACATTGCTCATTCAATTATGCTCAATTTCCATTACTTAGTGTTAGGATGATACGACCAACTTAAAACTATTAACATGGTCATTTATGGTACCATTTAAGTAATTATAAACCTATTTGATACTTTTAATCAACATTATCTTATATTTGTTTGCAGTTTCCTGTCAGACATGAACAAAGCTTCATTAAGCAAATCACCTTCCTTTGATGCATTATATCTAATATGTGGAGCACAAGTGCTGAGTTTATTTTAGAAAAATGCCAATTCCTGATTCATTTCTGGGAAAAACTATTTCTGTGAAGAGGCTGATAAATAGAATATTATTTCCCAAATAGTGGCATTGACACTGAGGACAGGAGAGTTTTCTCTGGTCAACAGCTGAGAAAAACAGCATCTGTAAGTTTATAGATCTGTTCTATTTTATTTGTGTAATGCCTTGGTTAAAATTTTTACTGCTGTGCTGTATGTATTTCATTTTAGCAGTTCTGTAAGAGCAGTCTTTTCTGCTTTCAGCTTATTTGGGTTTGAGCTAAGATAAGAGGCTTGTTATTCAACTTTGAATTGTGCTGTCAGCCAATTGGGAAAGTGGAATTGGGAGAAGGTTCTGGAGAGCACTGGGTCTTTGTCTTTGTCGGTGGGAGCTGAAAGAAGAGAGGAGGATGCTGTCCCTATTGCACAAAGTGCTCTCTACTGAATGGCTTCAAGAAGGAACAACCAATGCTCCTGTGGGAGACCTGTTTGTTTGAGATGGATTTTGAGTGATATTCAGAAGGTGGTGTGTGCTTTCACACAGACCAAGGGTTCAGAGCGTGAGTGACAGACGTTCCCGAGACCTTCAACTTAAGTGCACATTTGACTGTTCAAGAGTAGTGCGTCCTTTTTGATGTTTCTTTCTTTCATTTAATAACTGTTTGTTTAAACTAACATTCTTAAATATACTACTTTATAAACTGTATGCAGTGTATGATCTGTTTTTTCTTGCCGGGGGTAGTAAATCACAACATAATTTTGTATACTTCTATTAAATCTCACCTCAATTTTCTACATTCTAACCCATTCAAGCTTTTCCTATAACTGGTCCTCTAGTCTTGCCAACATCCTTGTAAATTTTTCTTAGCATTTTTTCAATCTCCTTTACATCTTCCCTGTAGGTAAGTGACCAAAACTGGATACAATTCTCCAAACTAGGCCTCATCATGTCCAATACAATCTCAACAGAATATCCCAACACTTGTACTTAATACATTGATTTATGAAGGCCAAATGTGCCAAATGCTTTCTTTACAACCCTATGACACCACTTTGAGGAATTATGGATCTGTATTCCTAGATCACTCTGTTCTTCGGCATTCCGCAGTGCCCTACTGCTTTCTTTGTAAGACCTATTGTGGTCACTCCCCCAAAAGTGCGACACCTCACACTTGTCTGCATTAAATTCCATCTGCTAAAGGCTTTGATAGTCTTCCATGCTACCCAATAAACCTCCATTCTTGGTGTCATCCACAAACTTGTTGATTCAGTTTTTTGTTGGTCCAGATCATTGATATATACGAGGGGTAGTTGATAAGTTCGTGGCCTAAGGTAGAAGGACTCAATTTAAGAAAACCTAGCACATTTATTTTTCCTACATTTCCACACTTAGTCCAGCAGTCATGGAGCATACAGATCCCTTCTTTGTAAAAGTCGGCGTCTTGGACCTCCAGGAAGTGGCCCACAGCAGGGGTGATTGATAAGTTTGTGGCCTAAGGTAGAAGGAGTTGAGTTATTAACTTCAAACTTTCTGCATTTTCACTCAAAGAGTTGAACTGCACATGCATGTAACGAGAGCTGTATAACTCATCTCCTTCTACCCTGGGCCACGAACTTATCAATCACCCCTGCTGTAGACCACTTCTACGAAGAAGGGATCCGCATGCTCCACGACTGCTGGAGTAAGTGTGTACATGTAGGAGGGGACTACGTTGAAAAATAAATGTGCTAGGTTTTCTAAAATTGACTCCTTTTACCCCAGGCCACGAACTTATCAATCACCCCTTGTATAATAAACAACAACAGACCCAGCACTGATCCCTCTTCTGCACACCACTAGTCCAGGCCTCCAGTCAGAGAGGCAACCATCTACAACTACTCTCTGGCTTTTTCCACAAAGCCAATGCTAATTCAATTTACTACCTCATTTTGAATGCCAAGCAACTAAACCTTCTTGACCAAACTTCCCATGTAGATGCTTCTTGACACCACCCCCCTTGTTAAAGGCCTTGCAAATCTCCATGTAGACAACATCCACTGTCTTCCCTTCATCAACCTTCCTGGTAACTTCCTCAAAAAATTCTTTGAGATTGGTTAGACTCAACCTACCATGCACCAAGCCATGTTTGCTGCCCCTAACAACTCTCTGTCTATACAAACATTGGACTCCTTAGAATATCTTACAATAACTTTTGCACTACTGACGTCAGGTTCACTGGCCTATAATTTCCTTACTTCTGCTTGTCTCCATTCTTGAAGAGGGGAGTGACATTTGCAATTTTCTAGTCCTCCATAACCATTCCAGAATCTAGTGATTCTTGAAAGATCTTTACCAATGCCTACATAATCTTTCCAGCCACCTCTTTCAGGACCCGGGGGTGTAGACCATCTAGTCCTGTCATGGAAACACTAACTAAGAACATCAGAGTGACTTCAAATTTTACTTTAAGAGTTTATTAACATGATATCATAGCGAGTCTGCTACAGACTCTACCGCCACCAGAACTCTGATTTTAGGTTGTACAGAGTTCATATTTATACAGCAAGACAAACAACTTCACGTAACTTTGTTTGTTTTCCCACGGACAGTACATGATCAATCATTTAAAAGACATGTCAATGATCTCTCAGTGTGAGTCTAACAGTTCTTCCTGCTTCCTGTTATCAGGACTCATAATTTACTACCAGACGCATCCTCCCTCCTGGTTCCAGGGGCCGAGTATGTTATTTATTGAAGTTCCTAGTACCACACTTATCACCCAAGGTTACTCTCTACACGCATCAGCAGTCTGAAACTCAGCTGTCCCAGAATGGTCAAGTATCCCATCATGGACTACTTTTAACCTTTTATACCACAAGTTCAGGTGATTTATCTACCTTCAGACTTTCAATTTCTCCATAGTATTGGCAACTTCACTCACTTATGCCCCTGACACTTTTGAACTTCTGGCATATGCTAGTGTCTTCCACAGTGAAGACTGATGCAAAATACTTATTTAGTTCATCTGCCATTTCCTTGTCGTCCGTTACTACCTCTTCAGCATCATTTTCCAGCGATACAATATCTACTCTCACCTATCTTTAATCCTTTATATATCTGAAAAACACTTTTGGTATCCTCTTTAATATTACTGGCTAACTTAGCTTCATATTCCATCTTTTACCTCTTTATGACTTTTTAGTAGCCTTCTGTTGTTTTTTAAAAGCTTCCCAAACTTCTAATTTCCCACAACTTTTGCTCTATTATATACCTTCTCTGTGTTTTATGTTGGCTCTGACTTCCTTTGTCAATCATGGTTGCATCATCCTGGCAATTGAATACTTCTTCTTCTTTGGGATGTATCATTCCTGTGCCTTCTGAATCACTCCCAGGAACTACACCCATTGCTGCTCTGCCATCATCCCTGCTAGTGTCCCCTTCCAATCAACTTTGGCCAGCTCCTCTCTCATACCTCTGTAATTCCCTTTAGTCCACTGTAATACTGATACTTCTGAATGTAGCTTTTCCCTTTCAAATTGCAGGGTGAATTCTATCATTATTATCACTGTTTTCTAAGGATTCCTTTACCTTAAGCTCTCTAATCAATTCCAGATCATTGGACAAAAGCCAGCCCAGAATTATTAATCCCCTACTGTGCTCAACCATGAGCTGCTCTAAAAGGCCATCATGTAGGCATTCTACAAATTTCTCCTTTTGGGACCAAGCAGCAACCTGATTTTTCCACTGTATCTACATATTGAAAATCCCCATGACTATGATAACATTGCTCTTTTGACATCCATTTACTTTTTCCCATTGTAATTTGCAGCTCACATCTTTGCTACTTTGCTACTGTTTGGAGGTTAATATATAATTCCCATCAGGGTCTTTTTACCCTTGCAGTTTCTTAGCTCTACCCACAACAATTCTACACCTTCTGATCCAATGTTACCTCTTTCTAAGCAACTGATTTCATTTTTTACCAGCAGAGCCACCCTATCCCATCTGCCTAACTGCCTGTCCTTTCAATACAATGTATATCCTTGGAAGTTTAGCTCCTGGCTATAATCTTCTTTCAACCACGATTTAGTAATGCCCACAATGTCATACATGCCAATCTCCAACTGTGCTACAAGTTCATCTACCTTATTTCATATACTGTGTGATTCAAATATAACACCTTCAATCCTGTATTCATTACCCTTTCAATTTTGTTTCCGTTTTACACAGTAACTCATCCCATTGACTGCAAATTTGCCCTGTCATTAGCCTGTCCTTGCTAGCAGTCTCACTGCACACAGCTACAGTTTGTAAACCTACAGCCCCACCCTCAACCCTATCACTCCAGTTCCCATCCCCCTGTCAAATTCGCTTAAACCCTCTCAAACAGCTCTAGAAAACCTGCTCACAAGAAAAATGAGGGAAGTGGAAGACAGATATATTCCAAATGAGAAGAAATTTTTGAATGGAAGAAGGACACTACCATGGTTGACAGGTGAAGTCAGAGCCAAAGTAAAAGCAAAAGAGAGGGCAGACAAGGAGCCAAATCTAGTGGGAAGATAGAGCATTGGGAAGCTTTTAAAAACTTGTCTTAGGAAGGAAAAGTTGCATTATGAAAGGAAGCTGGTGACTAATATCAAAGAAGATACCTAAAGCTTTTTTAAGTATACAAAGGGCAAAAGAGAGTTGAGGGTAGATATAGGACCAATAGAAAATGATGCTGGAGATATTATAATGAGAGACGCAGAGATGGCAGAGGAAATGTACGCATATTTTCCATCAGTCTTCACAATGGAGGACATCTGCAGTATACCAGACATTCAAGAGTGTCCGGGGAGTGAAGTTTGTACAGTGAAAATTACGACTGAGAAGGTGCTCAGGAAGTTTAATGGTCTGAGGGTGGATAAATCTCCTGGACCTGGTGGAATGCACCCTTGGGTTCTGAAGGAAGTAGCTGGAGAGACTGCAGAGGCATTAACAATGATCTTCTAAGAATCAATAGACTCTGGCATTGTACTGGATGACTGGAAAATTGCAAAGGTTACTCCGCTATTTAAGAAAGGTGGGAGGCAGCAGAAAGGAAACTATAAACCTGTTAGTCTGACATCAGTGGTTGGGAAATTGTTGAAATCCATTGTTAGGGATGAGATCACGGAGTACCTGGAGGCATATGACAAGATAGGCCAAAGCCAGCTTGGTTTCCTGAAAGGAAAATCCTGCTTGACTAACCTAATGTAATTTTTTGAGAAAAATACAAGCAGGGTAGACAAAGGAGATGCAGTGGATGTGGTGTACTTGGATTTTCAGAAAGCCCTTGACAAGGCACCACACATGAGGCTGCTTGGCAAGATAAGAGCCCATGGAATTACAAGGAAGTTACTGGTATGGGTGGAGCATTGGCTGATCAGCAGAAAACAGAGAGTGGGAATAAAGGGATCCTATTCTAGCTGGCTGCTGGTTTCCAGTGGAGTTCCACAGGGATCGGTGTTGGGACCACTGCTTTTTACAATGTATGTTAATGATTTGGACTATGGGAATTATGGATTTGTGGCTAAATTTGCCGATGATACAAAGATAGGTGGAGGAGCGGGTAGTGTTGAGGAAATGGAGAGACTATGGAGAGGCTTATGTACAAAGTAGTTTAGGGGAATGGGCAAAGAAGTGGCAAATAAAATACAATGTTAGAAAGTACATAGTCATGCACTTTGCCGGAAGAAATAAACGGGCAGACTATATTTTAGATGGGGAGAGAATTCAAATTGCAGAGATGCAAAGGGACTTGGGAGTCTTTGTGCAGGACACCCAAAAGGTTAACCTCCAGAATGAGTTGATGGTGAAGAAGGCTAATGAAATATTGGCATTCATTTCTAGAAGTATAGAATATAAGAGCAAGGACGTGATGTTGAGGCTCCATATGGCACTTGTGAGACTACACTTGCAGTATTGTGTGCAGTTTTGGGCTCCTTATTTTAGAAAGGATTATACTGATATTGGAAAGAGAAGATTCACAAGAATGATTCCAGGAATGAAAGTGTTACTGTATGAGAAACATCTGGCAGCTCTTGGGCTGTATTCCCTGAAGTTCAGGAGAAGGGGCGGGGGGGGGGGGCTGGAATCTCATAGAAACATTCTGAATGTTAAAAGGCCTGAATTGATTCGATATAGCAAAGTTATTTCCCATGGTAGGGGAGTCTAGGACAAGAGGGCAAGACTTCAGGATTGAAGGATATCCATTTAAAACAGAGATGTGGAGAAATTACTGTAGTCAGAGGGTGGTAAATCTGTGGAATTTGTTGCCACGAGTGGCTGTGGAGGCCGAATCATTGGGTGTATTTAACCATATAACCATATAACAATTACAGCATGGAAACAGGCCATCTCAGCCTTCCTAGTCCGTGCCGAACTCCTACTCTCACCTAGTCCCACCAACCTGCACTTGGTCCATAACCCTCCATTCCCTTCCTGTCCATACATCTATCCAATTTAACTTTAAACGTCAACATCGAACCTGCCTCAACCACTTCTGCTGGAAGCTCATTCCACACAGCTACCACTCTCTGAATAAAAAAGTTCCCCCTCGTTACCCCTAAAAGTAGAGATTTAAGGCAGAGATAGATAGGTTCTTAATTAACCAGGGCATCAAAGGGTATGGGGTGAAAGCAGGGCACTGGGGGTGACTGGAAGAATTGGGTCAGCCTATGACTGAATGGTGGAGTAGACTCGATGGGCCAAATGGCCTACTTCTACTCCTATATGTTATAGTCTTATGGTCTTATAAAATTATTCCCCCTCGGGTTCAGGTGAAATCCATCCCTTTTGTACCTCCCCCAGAAAAGGTCTCGATGATCCAGAAATCTGAACACCTGCCCCTTGCACCAGTTTCTCAGCCTTGTAATCATCTGCCAAATGCTCTTAATCCTACCCTCACTGGTGCGTGGCTCGGGCAGCAATCCAGAGATTACTACCCTGGCAGTCCTGCTTTTCAGCTTTCTACCTAGCTTCCTAAAATCTCTCTTCAGAACTTCATCTTTCCTACCTATGTCATTGGTGCCAACACGTACCAAGACCTCTGGCTGCTCACCCTCCTCCTGTAGAATGCCATGGACCCGATCTGAGACATCTCCGACCCTGGCAACTGGGAGGCAACGTACCACCCGGGTTTCTCTTTCACATCCACAGAATCTCATCCCCATACCTCTAACTATGGAATATCCTATCACTACTGAAGTCCTCTTCACCTCTTCTCTCTCTGAGCCACAGCGTCAAACTCAGTGCAGGAGGCCCCCTCGCCATGGGTCCCCTATTGGGAACATTTGACTGCAGCAGTGAGAGATTGAAGTTGTCCTTGAATACTCCCACCAGCTGTTTGGCACAGGTTTTCAGTGCCCTACCTGGTACAGCATCAGGGCCTGATACCTTGTGAGGGTTCACGCTCTTGAAAGATGTTCTGACGTCGGCCTCTGCGATGGAAATCACAGGGTCACCAGATGCTGCAGGGATTTGCACAGGTACAGGTTTATTCTCCCCTTCAAAGCAGGTATGAAAGATGTTTAGCTCATCTGGGAGTGAAATATCACAGCCATTCATGATGTTAGGTTTCATCTTGTAGGAGGTAATGACCTGCAAACCCTGTCAGAGCTGACAGTCATCCGATTCCATCTCTAAATTCAATCGACTTTGTTTTCTTGCTCGTAAAATAGCCTTCCATTGGTTGTACCTGGACTTCTTGTATTGCTCTGGATTACTGGCCTTGAATGCACAGAACTAGGCCTCAGCAGACTATGAATCTCCTGGTTCATCTATGGCTTTTGGTTTGGGTATGTCCGGTATGTTCTCAAAAGCACACACTCATCCACACAGGTCTTGATGAAGGCGGTGACAACTGTGGTGTCTTCACTCAGATTCGAAGATGAGTCCACCAACTCAAAGCAGTCCTCTGCCTCCCTTGGCCCTTACCACTGGTGCTGAGGTCTTTTGTCTCTGCTTGTACACTGGCAGTAGAAGTGCAGCCAGGTGATCAGACTTTCCAACGTGCAGGCATGGGATTGCACAGTAAGCATTTGTCATGGTGGTATAACAGTGGTCAAGTGTTTTGGCTCCTCTGGTTCCACAGGTGATATATTGGTGGTAGTTGTTTGGAGACTTTTTCATGCCAGCCTGGCTGAAACCCCCTGCAGTGATGGGGAAGGCAACAGGGTGCGCTGTTTTGTGACGGCTGATCATGGTGCTGAGCAACTCTGGTGCCTGCCTGACGTTGGCTTGAGGTAGAATGTAC
Organism: Mobula hypostoma; assembly: GCF_963921235.1. Lineage (NCBI taxonomy): Eukaryota > Metazoa > Chordata > Chondrichthyes > Myliobatiformes > Myliobatidae > Mobula > Mobula hypostoma. The sequence goes on from NC_086106.1 coordinate 61,827,129, forward strand.
ACCGCTACTGGAATGATGCCAAAAACAATGGATGACACTTGACCACTAGATGTTCCATGTCAGTGAGTGGGTTTGAGACAGAACCATCATGTCTGTACACCATGATGAGGTAATCGTGCAGCACACTCCACCTCTTCTATCTTTAAAAGACTCAGTTGTCCTGACTTTGTGGTGTTTGGTGAAGCCCTCGGCCTACAGTGCTGTGACCAGAATGGTGGGGGTGAGCCAGCTTTTTGTGAAGCAAAGTACACAGCAGTCCCTAATGTCCCTCTGGTTCTGCAATCCTGCTCTGAGTCTTCAATTTTATTACCCAGAGACTTCTATACTTCTGGCCCGTATCCTTCTAAACATTTCTTGTTCACATACTGTACCTCTTCAAGTGCTTTTAAAATATTTGTAACGTACCTGCCTCAACTACTTCCCCGGCAGTTCATTCTATATATCGCATTTATTTCAGATTTCCAGCATCCATTATTTTTGTTTTTCTGTTTGACATAATTACCATCTGATCAGTGTGAACTTATAAATCTTGTAAATCTTGTAAGCTTATTTATAACACACACAAAAGTTGCTGGTGAACGCAGCAGGCTAGGCAGCATCTCTAGGAAGAGGTGCAGTCGACGTTTCAGGCCGAGACCCTTCGTCAGGACTAACTGAAGGAAGAGTGCGCAAGGGATTTGAAAGTGGGAGGGGGAGGGGGAGATCCAAAATGATAGGAGAAGACAGGAGGGGGAGGGATGGAGCCAAGAGCTGGACAGGTGATAGGCAAAAGGGATACGAGAGGATCATGGGACAGGAGGTCCGGGAAGAAAGACAAGGGGGGGGGACCCAGAGGATGGGCAAGGGGTATATTCAGAGGGACAGAGGGAGAAAAAGGAGAGTGAGCGAAAGAATGTGTGTATAAAAATAAGTAACAGATGGGGTACGAGGGGGAGGTGGGGCATTAGTGGAAGTTAGAGAAGTCGATGTTCATGCCATCAGGTTGGAGGCTACCCAGATGGAGTATAAGGTGTTGTTCCTCCAACCTGAGTGTGGCTTCATCTTTACAGTAGAGGAGGCCGTGGATAGACATGTCAGAATGGGAATGGGATGTGGAATTAAAATGTGTGGCCACTGGGAGATCCTTGCCCATCCTCTGGGTCCCCCCCACCTTGTCTTTCTTCCCGGACCTCCTGTCCCATGATCCTCTCGTATCCCTTTTGCCTATCACCTGTCCAGCTCTTGGCTCCATCCCTCCCCCTCCTGTCTTCTCCTATCATTTTGGATCTCCCCCTCCCCCTCCAACTTTCAAATCCCTTACTCACTCTTCCTTCAGTTAGTCCTGACGAAGGGTCTCGGCCTGAAACGTCGACTGCACCTCTTCCTAGAGATGCTGCCTGGCCTGCTGCGTTCACCAGCAACTTTTGTGTGTGTTGCTTGAATTTCCAGCATCTGCAGAATTCCTGTTGTTTAGGCTTATTTATAAGGTAACTTTTTTTATTCTTTCTTACTTCTCTTCTAATATTATATCTGTGCACATTTGACTGCGAGCTTCTCAGTCTCTATCTGGCTGTTCGCATTTTTGTTTTCTTGTGTAGGGGTGGCATTTCACAGCATTCGTTGACCACAAACCCCTTGTACACGTAAAGCCCAAAATATTAGACCCTTGGTCTGCGTGGCAGCAACGCTATCTGGCCTGCATATCTGAGTTTACAATCGATATACAGCATATCTAGGGGAAGAATAATGCTGTGGCTGATTGCCTCTCACGGCCAGCCATTGAAGATGTACACATAGGGGGTTGACTATGCCGGCATGGCAGTTGACCCGGAGGTCTAGGCTTACCGAACAGCAGTAATGGGTTGGTTGACATTAAGTTTGGGGAAGCTGGGGTTTCACCCCGTGCGATTTCTGAACTGGTTGCCTGTGCCCCATTGTGCCCACAAACTGGAGATGGGCTGTTTTCAACTCCACACATGGCCTCTCACATCTGAGCTGGAACGCCTCACAGAAATTGGTTAAACTGAAGTTTGTTTGGCATGTTCTCAGAAAGGATGTGCGTGATTGGACTGCAGCCTATGTGGAGTGCCAGCGGGAAAAAAATTAAGCATCATGTTCAGGCGCCATTGGCACCCTTTGAGGTCCCTGAGCGACAGTTTGACCACCTCAATATGGACTTTGTTGGTCCTTTTCCCCCCTCCTGTGGTTTCACACACCTTCTTACCATGGTGGACCGTACCACCAGGTGGCCAGAGGTCGTCCCTCTAACATCAGCAATGGCCGCAGATGTGACTCGGGCGTTCATCAGCACCTGGGATGCTCGGTTTGGCACCCCATCTGATATTTCCTCTGACTGTGGTCCCCAATTCATTTCAGAACTCTTGCCTGTGATGGCCCAGAACCTTGGTATTAGGCTACATCACACCACACCATATCACCTATCGTCGAGTGGCGTATATGAGCGGTTTCACCATTCCTTAAAAACTGCTCTGCAGGCTTCCCTGACGGATGAGTGTTGGCATGTTCGTCTCCCGTGGGTCCTGCTGGAGCTCAGAGCTGTTCCAAAAAAGGACCTGCAGTCGTCTGCAGCTGAATTGATATATGGGCAGCCTTACGAGTGCCAGGTGATTTCATTCCTGATGCCACAACCACCTGGTCGGCCTCTCAACGGTATTTCACCATCCTCACTAAACTCGATTCCTCTTCACCTATTCCTACCTCACATCATGGTGTACAGCACTCTGGGTTCCTGTTGACCTACGTTCTGCCTTGTTTGTTTTCGTCCACCATGGTGCACACCAACATCCCCTTAGGCCCTCTTACGATGACCTGTTCCATGTTATCATAGATAAGAGGAGTAAACTTGAATGTGTTTCGGTAGATCGTCTTAAACTGGCCCATCAAGATTTGGAGTATTCTGCTACCAAGCCCCTGGCATCACAATGTGACCATAAGCGTATCAACGCCAGTCTGGATGAGGCCGAGACAGCTGCGATTCGCCCACTCCTGGAACACGAGCTGAGCCCCAGACAGGCTCACAATGCCAGTTTTAATGAATTCTGAGGGGGGCTGTGTAGGGTAACGTAATTGGGAGAAATGTACAAAATTTACAACCACTGACATTGAGTTGGGGTTTTGCTTTAAGAGGCCGGTCTGATCTGATGACATTGTTAGCATAAGGGTTTTTAGCGCACTTTTGTGTTTAGGTTTCGGAGTTCAATAAGGTGTATTATCGGTTTCATTTCACGTAAAATGCCCCATTTCATTTATATTTGTGAAAACCTACACATACAGTGTGTTGTGATTCTTTCATCATTGCTGGGTCAAAGCGAGAGTACTTTTATCAGAAGAACTGCAGTAAGTTCAAGAAAATGGTTATCATCACATTTGCAGGACAATTTGGGAAGAGTAATTTGCTGATCTTGCTGACAATGCTCATATCTGAAAAATAAATGAAAAGAAGAATTAGACTAAAGGATTTAAGAGGAATAAGTACATGTGGGAGAAAGATAAATATGATGTACACATTTAGTGAGATTAAATTAAATGAGGAGGAGGCTTATGTAAAGCACAAATATCCATTTAATTCAATGAACAATGTTTTTTTTGTTCTGGAAGTGGGATAATTTATGAAACTAGGCATTTGACAGCAATGTTACCCACCCTTTTTTACAATCTTGGATTATATTGCCAATAGATCTTGCAGATTCTCAATTCTATGTAATTGTTTTCATAATTGTAAAGCTTCTGATATGAATGTTTTTCAAAACAGCCTTTGAATTACAGGAATCATACTTCCTGCAGCTTTCCAAGTTTTCTTCATTAGGATGCACATTTTCCAGTTGCTAATTCCCAAAGCCCCCAAGCACATTGTTTCCATTGTTCATCGTCTGTGGAGAGAATTGGTGGGAGGAGCTACCATCCCGCTTGCATGTCATTGCTCCTCTGACAGTTATGATTTATATTTTTTTCATCATTAAAAAACCCTGAGTTCATAAAATTTGAAATTACTGAATGCAGTTTAAAAGAAATGATGCATAAGTATCAATATGTCTTGAGCAGGTGGAGTGAGCCTTAATCTTAAATCATGCACTGGAATTGGTCACAGTAACTTTCCAGGCATTCAGTGACATTGATCCAGTAACAATGAAGGAACAGTGAATGTATGGTGCAGACGCAGGAACAAGCGATTCACTATTTAATAAGATTGTGGTTGATCTTTTACTTCAGTGCTCTTCAGAACATTTAGGAATGAGATCTACCAGTTAGTTGAGTGGTGATGCAGCAACAACATTGCACTCAGCGTCAGTAAGACCAAAGAAATAATTTTGGATGTTAGCAAGGGTAAGATGAGGGAACACACACCAGTCCTCATAGAGGGATGAGGAGTGGAAAGAGTGAGCTATTTCAAGTTCCTTGGTGTCAACATCTCTGAGGACCTAACCTAGATCCAACATATCAATGCAACTATAAAGAAGGCATGACTGAGGCTATATTTCATTGGAAGTTTCAGGAGATTTGGTACGCCACCAAAAACACTCGCAAATTTCTACATTTGTACAGTGCAGGGCATTCTAACTGGCTGCATCACTATCTGGGATAAGGGTGGGGGTCTACTGCACAGGATTGAAGTAAGCTACAGAGAGCTGTAAAATTTGTCAGCTCCTACTTGGGCACCAGCCTCTGTAGTATCCAGTACATCTTCAAGCAGCGTTGCTGCAGAAAGGTACACTCCCTTTTCTCATTGCTACCATCAGGAAGAAGGTAAAGAAGCCTGAAGGCACACACTCAATGATTTAGGAACAGCTTTTCCCACTCTGCCATCTGATTTCTCAATGGCCATTGAATCCATGAACACTACCTCACTTTTTTTAATACATATCATGTCTATCTTGGCATTACGGGATCCATTGAATCACTGGGGCTTCTATTTGTCTCTTCTTGACACTGATCACCAGAAAAAGACTATTTTGTGTCAAAGTAAAAACAGATGTCTGCAAAGTGATCTAAATTAATTACAAATATAAAACACAAAATATTGCATAAGTATTCACCCCCTTTAAATAACATACCAAATCATCACTGGTGCAGCTAATTGGTTTTAAAAGTCACATAATTAGTTAAATGGAGATCACCGTGTGCATTTAAAGTGTTTCAATTGATTGAAGCAAAAGTACACCTGTATCTGGAATGTCCAACTGCTGGTGAATAAGTATCCTAGCAAAAATTACACCATGAAGTCAAAAGAACACCCCAATCAACTCTGAAAAAAAGTTATTGAAAAGCATAAGTCATGAGATGGATACAAGAACATTTCCAAGACACTGAAAATCCCTTGGAGTACAATTAAATCAATCTGTAAATCTGCCTTGAGCAGGCCGTCCTCAAAAACTGAGTGACCATGCAAGAAGGGAACTAGTGAGGAAGGCCACCATGAGACCTATGACAACTCTGGAGGAGTTACAAGCTTCAGTAGCTGAGATGGGAGAGATTGCATGTTGCATCCAAGCTGTTGTCTGGATATTTCACCAGTTGCAGCTTTTTGGGAGAGTGGCAAAGAGAAAGCCACTTCTGAAAAAATGTCACATGAAATAACGGCTAGAGATTGGCAGAAGGCATGTGGAGACTCTGAAGTCAGCTGGAAGAAGGTTCTATGGTCTAATGAAATGAAAACTGAGTTTTTTGGCCAGACCAAATGCTATGTTTGGCTTTAGGCAAGCACTGCACATCATCAAAAACACACCATCCCTACCATGAGGCATGGTGGTGGCTGCATCATGCTGTGGGGATGCTTCACCACAGCAGACCCTGGAAGGTTTGTGAAGGTAGAGGCTAAAATGAATGCAGCAAAATACAGGGAAATCCTGGAGGAAAACTTGATGCAGTCTGCAAGAGAACCTCAACTTGGGAGAAGATTTATTTTCCAGCAAGACAAGGAATGGCTTGAAATCAACAAAGTTGATGTCCTGGAGTGGCCAAGTCAGAGTCCAGACCTCAATCTAAATGAGAATTTGTGGTGTGGCTGGACTTGAAAAGGACTGTTCACTCATAATCCCCATGGAATCTGACAGAGCTTGAGCAGTTTTGTAAGAAGAATGGGGAAAAATTGCAGTGTCCAGATGTGTAAAGCTTATAGAGACCCATCCACACAGGCTGTAATCGCTGCCAAAAGTGCGTCTAATAAATTATTTTGTGTTTTATATTTTTGTAATTAATTTAAATCATTTTGGAGAGATCTGTCTTCACTTCGACATGAAAGAGTATTTTTCTGTTGATCAGTATCATAAAAAGCCAAATTAAATCCACTGTGATTCAATGTTGTTGAAGAATAAAACATGAGAACGTCTGGGGGGGGGGTGAGGTGGTGAACACTCAATTTGGCACAAGGCACTTCCCTGAAGTTTGTGGATTTCAGGAAATCTCAGCAGGGGGCAGAGATGGGTCATTCACTTCCCATTTTTTGGTTGTATATTGTTCAAATTACTCTTCTTTTGCACTCACATGCTGTTGCTGTTGAAAATGGGAATGCTCATGGAACTTTTCCTCCTGTTAGTATTTGGCACTGTTCACAACTGAATGCAGAAGGACTGCTGCACTTTGTTTGATCTTATTGGCTGGCGATCAGTTCATTGGCTGTTTCGTGTTACTCCCTCATGTCTGTTGCCTATTGTTGTAGATTCATCTAGGTGGCATGTTCTTTTGATGTGTACTTAGAGACCCTTCTGCATACCTTTCTTAAGTTCCTTATTGAAACACAACCCTTCATGTGTCATAATGATATGGATAAAGACCATAAGACCATAAGACCATTAGACATAGGAGCAGAATTAGGCCATTCAGCCCATTGAATCTACTCCACCATTCAATTATGGCTGATCCAGGATCCCACTCAACCCCATAAACCTGCCTTCTCACTATAACCTTTGATGCCCTGACCAATTAGGAAACTAGCAATTTTCACTTCACATATAACCACAGTCTTGGCCTCCACAGCTGTCTGTGGCAGAGCATTCCACAGATTCACTACTCTCTGGCTAAAAAAAATTCTCCTTACCTATGTTTTAAAGGGTCGCCCCTCAGTTTTGAGGCGGTGCCCTCCAGTTCTGGACACCCCCGTCATAGGAAACTAAAATCAACCTCATCTAGTCCTTTCAACATTCAGTGGGTTTCAATGGAATCCGCCCGCATTCTTCTAAATTCAGGTAAGTACAGGCCCAAAGCTGCCAAATGATCTTCATATGTTAACCCCTTTATTCCCAGAATCATCCTCGTGAACCTCCTCCGGACTCTTTCCAATGACAACACATCCTTTCTGAGATATGAGGCCCGAAACAGTTGACAAAACTCCAAGTGCAGCCTGACTAGTGTCTTATAAAGTCTCAGCATGATTCCGCTTGAAATGAATGCCAACATTGCATTTGCCTTCCAGTCTCAACCTGTAAATTAACCTTTTGTGAGTCTTGCATTAGGACTCCCAAATTCCATTGCACCTCCGATGTTTGAATTTTCTCCCCATTCAGATAATAGTCTGCAATTTTGTTCCTTTTATCTAAATGTATTATCAAACATTTCCCAACACTGTATCCATCTGGCACTTTTTAGCCCATTCTTCCAAATTGTCTCAGTACTTCTGCAATCACATTGCTTCCTCAGCACTACCTACCCCTCCACCTATTTTTGTATCATCTGCAGACTTTGCCACAAAGCTATCAATTCCATTATCTAAATCACTGACAAACAATGTGAAAAGTAATGGTCACAATACTGACCCCTGGGGAATACCACTAGTCACCAGCAGCCAACCAGAAAGAACCCCTTTATTCCCACTCACGTCCTCCTACCTAACAGCTATTCCTCTATCCATGCCAGTATCTTCCCTGCAATTCCATGGGATTTTATCTTGTTCAGAAGCCTCATGTGTGGCACCTTATCAAAGACCTTCTGAAAATCCAAGTAAATGACATCCACTGCCTCTCCTTTGTCCACCCTGCTTGTTATTTCCTCAAAGAACTCCAACAAATTTGTCAGGCAAGATTTCCGTTCACAGAAACCATGCTGACTTTAACTTATTTTGTCTTTAGTCTCCAAGTATCCCGAAACCTCGTCCTTAGTAATGGACTCCATCCAGTGAGGTTAGGCTAACTAACTTATAATTCCCTTTCTTTTGCCTTCCTCCCTTCTTAAAGAGTGGAGTGACATTTACAATTTTCCAGTCCTCCAGGACAATTCTAGAATCAAGTGATTCTTGAAAGATCATGACCAATGCATCTGCTCTCTTCAGCAACCTCTTTCAGGACACTTGGATGTAGTCCATCTGGTCCAGGTGACTTATCTATCTTAAGACCTTTGAGTTTGCTCAACACTTTTTCCTTTGTAATAGCAATGGTACTCACTCCTGCTCCCTGACACTCACAGACCTCTGGCACACTGCTAGTGTCTTCCACAGTAAAGACAGATGCAAAGTACCCATTAAGTTCATCTGCCATTTCTTTCTCTCTCATTACTATCTCACTAACATCATTTTCCAGTGGTCCAATATCAGCGCCCTTTTACTCTTTATATAACTGAAAAAATTTTTGGTATCCTGCTTTATATTATTGGCTAGTTTCCCCTTGTATTTCATCTTTTCCCGTTCTATGGCTTTTTTAGCTGCCCTTTGTTTGATTTTAAGAACTTTCCAATCATCCAACTTCCCACTCACTTTTACTACATTATATGCCATTTCCTTGGCTTTTATGCATCCCTTAACTTCCCTTGCTAGCCACGGTTGCCGTTTGAGAACTTCTTCTGTGAAACATATCTATCCTGCGCCTTGTGAACTATTCCCAGAAACTTCAGCCACCTCTGCTCTGACGTCAACCTGCCAATATCCCTCTCCAATCCACCTAGTCAAGTTCCTTTCTCATGCCTCTGTAATTCCCTTTATTCCAGTGCAATACTAATACATCTGACTTATGCTTCTCTCTCGAATCGCAGTATGAATTCAAGCATATTATAATCACTGCCTCCTCAGGATTCCTTTACCTTAAGCTCCCTAATAAAATCTGGATTATTACACAACACCCAATCTAAGATAGCCTTTCTTCTAATAGGCTCAAGCACAAGCTGCTCTAAAAAGCCATTGCTTAAGCATTCAACAAATTCCCTCTCTTGCGATCTGACACCAACCTGATTTTCCCAATCCCCTTGCATATTAAAGTCCCCCATTGCAATTGTTACATTATCTTATTACATTCCTTTTCCAGCTCTCTTTGCAATCACAACCCCACATCTTGGATATTACAGTATTCCGATGCCTAATATGATCCCCATAATGTTTTTTTTTACCCTTGCAGTTTTTTTAAACTCCACCCACGAAGATTCAACGTTCTTTGCCCCTCCGTCACCACTTTCAAATGATGTAATTTCACCTCTTACCAACAGAGCCACACCGCTACCTATGGCTTTCTGCCTGTCCTTTCAAATCAAAGTATATTCTTTGATTTTCAGATCCCAACTATGGCCTTCTTTCAGCCACGACTCAGTCATGCCATGACATCATACCAACCAATCTATAATTGTGCCATGTCTTCATCCACTTTATTCCAAATACTACGTGCATTTATATATAGCACCTTCAGACTTTGCCAGGTGAAGGGTCTTGCTCCAAAACGTCGACTGTACCTCTTCCTATAGATGCTGCCTTGCCTGCTGCGTTCCACCAGCATTTTGTGTGTGTTGCTTGAATTTCCAGCATCTGCAGATTTCTTCGTGTTTGCATCCTCAAATCTTTCTATATTCCGTTATCAGGAGCTTCTCCCTTTTTCTGCCTATGTTGTTGGTACCAATATGTACCACGACTTTTGGCTGCTCGCACTCCCTTTTTAGGATACTGTGGATACTTTCAGAAACATTAAAGACCCTGGCACCTGGGAGGCAAACTACTATTTATGTTTCTTGTTTGCATCCACAGAATCGCCTAACTGTACCCCTGACTATAGCATCTCCTTTTACTGCTGCCATCCTCTTCTGTTCCCTACCCTTCTGAGCCACTGGGCCAGACTCAGTGTCAGAGGCATGTCCGCTATTGCTTCCCCCAGCAGCATTCAAAATTGAGTATTTATTGTTAAGGGGGAAGGCCATGGGGGTGCTCTCCACTATCCGATGTTTTCCCTTCCTTCTCTTGACAGTCACCCATTTGTCTATGTCCTGTAACTTTGTGGTGACTACCTCCCTGTAGTTCCTGTCTATCACCTCCTTACTTTCCTTACAAGCCGAAGGTCATTGAGCTGCAGCTCCAGTTCTCTAACATGGTCTCTAAGGAGCTGCATCTCGATGTAAGTCATGCAGATGTGGCCCTCAAGGAAGCTGGAAGTCTCCTGGAAATCACACATCTGATATCCAGATCAGAACACTGGCCCTGCAGATATACCATCTAGATTAGAAAAATAAATAAGAAATAAATTTACCTACTTACCTTGCCTCTACATGTTCTTGCTGAAGTGTGTTAAGCCAAAGCCTTACCACTCTGACTCAGACCACTCAGACGATGACCACTCCACTAGATGGTACCTCTCTTTTATGGAGGCTGGGTTTTTCAAACTCCAGTCTGGACCAGATTTACTGTGTCTGCGCTGCTGTCCAATCACAGGCTCCTGCTGAAAACTGTCTGCTTTTTCAAGCTCTGCTCTGGACCTGAGTTACTATTCAGGGTGAATACATTCCTGTTATTGCTGATGGTTTAATAAAGTCTTGGATACCCTGATTTGAGGCTTTAGACGTGTGTCTGTCCCATTTAACCCAAAGGTGGTGCCACAAATTGTTTTAAAGGGCATTCACAGTATTTCATCTTCATTTCTGTTCCACCAGCATGGTTGAGTTTCACTCCTGCCAATATCATCATAAACCTATGTGCTTGTAAAGGTAGGTCAGTGAGGACAGGACCAGGTCCTTGTTTTATCAGTTCACTTATTATCTGCCAAAACCCCATTCTGGTGGTTGTACTTTAGGGTTCAGTCTTTGGCAGTGCCATCAAGTTACTCTTGGTCACTGAAGAGTACAACTCAATGCATTTTCAGTGTCTATGCTCTTCTCTAATCGGTGTTTACATGCAGGGCTACTAATTCACCAGATGTGTTAAACGTAACCAGGTGATGGTTTCGCTGAATTTGTTTGATCTGTTGCCATGTCAATTTTGATCATTCCCAGGGGCATTTCTGTCTGGCTGCCTATTAGACTCCCACACCCTATGAGTCTGGGCTCGGCACACTCAACAGGAATGGAATAAAGTACAAATTTCTATTTTTAGTGTCATATTTCTCAAATAGTTATTTATAGAATATAATATAATTAGGCTTAATGTGCCTAGAGTTCATATGAGAGTTTCCATTCTAAATATTAATGGCTAGTTATGGTGATCTTGTAAGGTTAAATGGTATTAATAGAAAAACACATTAATTAAATGATTGTGCTTTTCCTAAACTGCTCTATTTGCTCTGTTACTTTACTGTAAGTGATGCTGATGTATTGCTGTGTCATAGTTGTTGTTTTCTTTCTTGTAAATTAGAGGCATTGGCAACCCTCTGATTACAACTGAGGGAAGTGTTAAGAGAGGCAGGATGTTACACCCCAGCGTATTGCTAGTTCTCTGTGATCTATACCTCAAGGAGAGCTCAAGGGTAACTGGCGTTATCCAGAAAGTCTGCTTTTACTTGTTCGGAACTTCTAATTTCTTTTGAAATTCATGAAAACTTTACTTACATTTGCACAGCTTGTTTGATATTCTATCTTCGTTCTGACAATGGCCAAACAAGGATCTGGCAATAAAGCCCCAAACATTGAACTCTTCATTAAGGTAAAGAGCCGAAAATTCTTTTTTCCACAAATTTATTCAAAATCTTTGTCTGTTGGTTGAATCAAAAGTGGATTCATTTTTCTTAGTTTATGCAGTTAGTTTTTGTTTAATTTTAATGTTATTTATTCAGATGCATTAATATATTTTTTTTACTTTTATTGCCCCTAAATTTTACAATATATTTCAAAGGTTCTGCCTAATAATCAATAAAAAAAGAAATGCCATATTTACATTTTGGATCTGTGCAGTGCCAAGCTTTAGATTTCTTTCACATTCTCTATGGATTGGGAAGCTGACAGTGACTGGTAGTGAGAGTGAAGTTTTAGATGATTAATGCAGTGATATTACACGAATATATGACTGCTCACCCTTATTTTCTTGTTGAAACAGAAGTCTTAAAAACAGTTCGAACACTGGCAGAGATGGTTGAAAAACTGAAAGAAGTGATCGGGCAGGGTGAAAGCTGGATTGACTCTGTGAACCAGCCCATAACAAACAACAGAAAGTCTCATTATGGTTCATTACCACCATCATGAATAAACTAGCTAAGCCAGGATTTTTCATTTCCCAGTTCCTATTTTAATTTCAGCGTTCGTTGACCACACCCTGTTTTTTTCCGTACATTCCTTACAAGTTCCCTGAAGTTTTGAGTGCATAGCTGTTTATATGCAGGTTCCAACGGAACTGATCAAGTTTCTGATATTATTATTGATCTTTCCTGTCTGTAAATAATAGGGGTTTTAAAAAGCATCACCGCTGAGGCCAGAGCTTCAAATGATTCAATTACTCACGTCATCACAAAGACATTAAATAAGTGCTGAAAATTGTAGCTCCTGCGTGCAGTATTAAACAATATTGAGAAGTTATAGTGGATCTTACAGTGGATTCCAGAAAATGCTCTTCCTGTAGGACTCTGAACAAACAAACTCTGAGAACAAATTATTGTTATTTTATACTGGTAAAGTCTGCAAGTGCCCATGTTTATGTAAGTTATATTACTTATCAATAACTGAACTATTCTATTTTATATTTACTTAATGTGTACCTCCATTTAATGGTGATCATATCCCGTTTAAACTCAATGTAATGTTTTAAAGCAATAAGTGTCAAAATGCTGTGAAGACTTTAGATACAACTAAGACTAAGATTGTGAAAATCTGCGCATGAATTAAGACCCTGGGAGGTGTTCAATAAAAAGAACTTACAGTTACACAGTACACATTCATTACATCCTCAGAGGGCATGAGCCTTACTTGCCAAATTAACTGTTTCGGTCAGAGAAGGGGATAAAGGACAACATAAAAAGAAATTTCAAAAAGACAAACTACTGCACATCTTTGTGAATGAGAGGGATGGAGAACAAAAAAAAAGCAGCAGAGTAAGTTACCAAGGAGAATATTCAAAGAAAGCTCACAACTTAATATTTTAAATTACTTTGGAAAGACAATATTAGTCAGCAACATGGACTTATAAATATGGGCGATGGCGACACGGGAAATGAAGGGACGAACATTCGAATAGTAACAATCATAGAATTAGATGCTAATCAATTACACTGCATCGATATTCACAATTGAGAAGGCAGGATAACATTCCTGTCAATTCATTGAAACTAATGCTTCAAAACAGATTTCCATACAAATTAATGTAACTAAATTCAGGGTGATCCTGAAAAAAATTACACCACATCCTCAGGATTCCACAGTTTTAAGGAAGTAGATAAAAGCAATGAAATTGTTCAAATAATAATTTTCTAGTGCTCTCAATTCCCACTTGGATTGGAAAATAGTGAAAGCTAAGAGAGGGTAAAAGGGGTGCCTTCAGTATTATTGGAAGCCATAAATAAGATTAGATTGAATAAATGCTTTGAAAGTTTTCAGTATAAAATTGTTTAGTGTAAAATGTTGCATTTATAAATTTGATGTCATGCTTGCCAAGTCTTTTTTTGAAAAAAAAAGTGGTAGAATTTTCGGCAACAGAACATGAATGAATGTCTTACATAAGCACTTCCAGAATGAATCTTTTGAGGAGCCCTCTGAAAAAGACTTAGTGAAAGTTGAAACTTATGCAAATGAAGACAAATATTTTAATGAGTTAAGGAGTTGGCTGAGGTTGATGAGACAGAAAACAGAGTATCTTTAATACTAATACAGTGTCTTTAATAATAATTTGTATGCTCTAAAATCCTTGTTTTACCAGGATGATAGCTGGACGTTTTTATGAGGAGATTACACAATACTACACAATAATACTAATAAGAATAATAATAATAGATTGTAGTCAATGTAACTGAAAAAAATGTAAGGATGACTGAACTGAAGTTCCCAAAACAGACAGATTTGATAGGGTAGATTGGAGTAAATTATTTCTGATGGAGGAGGAACATAGTCGAGCATACATGATCCGAACTTAGAGCCAAGGCTTTCAGTGCAGTGGGGTAATACTTTTGCATACAGAAAGAGCAGAGACTTTGGAATCCTATTTCAGAACGGAAACCAATGGTAGATCAATTGTTACATTTTAACCCCTGACACAAAATTAAGGTGTTGAAGTATATAGCAAAACTAAAGCAGAGAATTTGTTCACGTATCAGCCATGATCCCGTTGAGTAAAGGACTGATGTGACAGGCTAAATAATCTATTTTTAAAATATATTTCTATATTCTAAGATTTTTTTGCCCATTCTCTTAAAATTCCTATTCTTATTTCCAATGATCCATGGGGGAAAAATGGCTTTTAACCCGCACTGAGTGCAAAGTTAGACAACTTAATGTGTATATTATGATGGTGAGTGCCACTTTCTCCAAAATGACAGCCAAGCAGCAGGATGCACTATTCGACGTAGAATTAATCAATAAATGTACTATCATTGTCCTTCGGAGTGCTGACAACAAAAATAGCTTAATCTTGCCCCCACTGGATACATGGCTTCCCATACTTTGAAAAGTCATTAGTGAATTTTATCAGCTTTTCCTGATGGTCTTTTGGCAGTTCCTCTTTGACAGATACAGTACCTTATCTTGCAAGCCAGAGTGTCAGAATGTAAAACTCCAAGACCTTGTTATTTCAGATATACCTCATGCCAAATGATAAAATATTAATTCCAACGGTAAATTCTAGAATATGGAACATTATTTTTACTGTGTTAAGAAAAAGACATTTAAAATAACTGGTCTGTTGTGAGCCTTGATTATTAATACAATTGGAGCACCAGAAATAATTTCTACCTCTTTTGACTGGAATATTACTAGACGATTTTTATGTTAGTGAATTCGAAATTCCTATTAGGCCTAGCATTGTAAAAGAATGAAGTTTTATATATTTTGCATTTTGGTGAAGTTTCATGTATGGCATCTTCAGGCCTGGTTCTTTGAATGAAGGCAATTTGAAGCCATTTTTATACCTTCCATACTCTGGCCAATTGACTCATTTAAATAACTAATTTTTTTAAGAAACAATAGGACTTCATGCTCTTGCAAATTTACCTTATATAGAGAACATTTCGCTGTAATAAACACTGAAATGCTATTTGTGTTTCATTGTGAAACACTTTAAGATATCTGAGTGTAATGGAAATTGCCAGTTCATCGTCCTTTCCTGTTGGACCTGTTGGTAACTACAAAGGAAGTTTGGCTGTTCCTGATGTTGAGTGATCATCACAGTTTTCACTTCAGTGAGTGGAATATTACTGACCATATTGCATTAACTGCTGATTTATAATACAGTGTAATACTTTACTGAGAACATGAACTTCATGTTTTCTTTTTCTCTTCCCATTAGGCTAGTTTTGATGGAGAGAACATTGGAAACTGTCCATTTTGCCAACGCTTATTCATGGTTTTGTGGCTGAAAGGGGTTAAATTCAACGTAACAACAGTGGATATGAAAAAGTAAGTGCAGGATGGGAGCAACTTTGATTCAGAAATTTACTACACAGAAGAAGACTATGCAACGTGACTGGTGATGGCATTCTGTTGCATCCTGGTCATGACAGTACAATTTAAACTCACTTCCTTGGTCTTGGCCTTTTGGTTTTTAGACTATGACTCTTTAAGTGGTCATGTGAACGCATTTAATGCAATGGGGCTTTCTGCTTCAATTAGAATTTCAGATGGTGAGTTTCAGTCTGCCTTTCATTGCTTTGGAGGGTGTTTCTTCTATTCCCCTCTTATTCTTTCATTAATTAAGATAGATTTATTACTCCTAATTATTTATCTGTCTGTGAAAGAAATAGGTCTGTCCCTCTTCTTCATCCGGTCCAGGCTTCTTAAGATTTTAAATGATTTCATCAAACCTCCCTCAAACTTCCTCATTTCAAAGAAATCAACCTCAGCACCCAGCCTGTCCTCAGAACCAGAATTCTCCAACATCCTCACAAATCTCCACTCCACATTCTTGCATGGAATAACTGTGTGCAGAAATGTAGATTTGGCCTCATATTCCAGCATTACAGAGACACTGAAACCTGGAGCCTAAAGGGAAACTGCTGGAGGAATTCAACAGGTCAAGAAGCATTGGTGATAGTAGACTGGGTTATAACACTGCATCACGACCAACGGTGTGGAGGGAAGATCACCGGTATAAAGAGGTGAAAGGGTGGGGTCAAGCATGAGATGGTAGCTAATCGGTGGAGCTTGGTAAGGAGGGAGGTGATAAAAAGATGGAGTCTGTGGAAGGAGGAGGAACTTGAAGGTTAAAAACAGAAGCCTTTAGTGAATAAATAGAAACATATAATAATAAAAACACAGAGCAAATGAAGCCAGGTGGAGGGAGGGAAGGGGAAAGATAGAGATGTAGGCTGGAAGGTGATGTCAAAGTAGATAAGGGAAGGATGGTGGGCAGGTGGAATCACATGGTGGAGGGGATAGGGAGGGTAGGTAAGGGAAAGAAATTCAGGTGGATAGATGTGCCAGTGATGGAGAGATGGAAAACAAAAAGGCAAATAAAGGGAGAGAGAATCAAGGTGGAATGGTAAGAGCAGAAAAGGAACACAGGAGGTAGGTGTTACTTGAGATTGGAAAATTAGATGTTCGTATCACTTGGCATGGGCTACCCAAGCAGAATAATGAGGTATTGTTCTTCTAGTTTGTGTTTGGCCTCACCATGACAATGGAGAAGGTCAAGGACATACAGGATAGTGTAAGAATGGAAATGATTTGAAGTGACATACAACCAGAAGCTCAAGATGGCTCTTGTGGACAGAACGGTTGCCTTGTCTGTCTTTGGTCCTGTTGATGTAGAGGAAGCTGCCTTGAGAAGAATTGTTTTGACCCCTGAAGTGTGTTAAGGGATGTGGTGTAGGAGTAAGTGCCAGAGGATGGGTAGGGATATGTAGGAGGTTGAGAGGACCAGAGAACTATGGGGAGAGTGGTCACTGTAGAATGCAGACGTGGAGTTGCCGAGGAGAAGACATGATGGTTGATGGGATCACATTGTGCTAGCATCATCACCTGCCCTTTAATGTTTCAGTCAGTACAGAAAAATTTTCTTGTATTGGTTCTTAGCCACATTACCTACCTGTTCTTCTAGTGATCTATCGATCTGCATTCTAGGATTCTCTGTTTCTCTGTAGTTGTGAATAACCCACCTTTTTTTGTGTACTCTTCTGTCTTATTTCATCTCCTAAAGTGTACTTCACACGCTTCTCCAAATAAAGTGGCTACTTTTATGCCACCATGCATAGTTTCAATGACCAGTAATAACAATTGATCATGTTTTAAATCAAATATATTTTACCTACATGTCTTCAAAGACATTTATTGACCCCAAGAGATTGTGGGCAAGAAACAGCAGGTTAACATCGACATGTTGTGCCATTCTACCCCGAAAATGATTAGCAGATGTCACATTCTTTGTAAAGTTGCTCAGCACTGATAAAAGGCTGAGCAACTTTTCAAAGAACTCAGGCACTAAAGTGCATTTACTTTTGGCAGCCCGGCAAGCTACAATTAAAATAAACGTCTTTGAATTTCCACCAAATTCCTGCTCTGCAGCTTGTTTACCTGCACAGCCGATGTTCTCAGTATACTGAGATATGCTACTCTTTAGGATACTGTATGAACTGTATGTGTGGTTTCAAACATCAAGGAAGGACACCAGAACTGAGTGAGGCATTAACTGATGACTCCTTATTGAGTAGAATCAGTCCAGAGCAAAGCATAAACTTCAATTATAAAATGCCCTTGTGTTTCCAAATGCAAATGCTGGGAATCTGAAACAGAAACAGGAACATCTGGAAATGCTCAACAAACCAGGCAGCACTTGAGAAAGAGTCAAAATTTTTAGTTCAGCATTTACAGTTTATTATTTTGATAAATAAAACTCTCAATGTTAATTAACAAATATTTAAATCTGAGTACAAACTCGCAAACTGTCCCACTGGAATCAGAACTCACTGTTGGATAATTCGTACATTACATAGTATTGCTGATTGAATAACAAACATCAATTGATTCATAATTTTCACGTTTTGTGAGATCCCTATCCAATTTCTCATGTTTATCATATATCCAGTGTTGGACAAGCAGTAACTTCCTCTAACTGGGTATTGAAAAGATCAAGGCCACCACCTATGCTCCCCGTCAGAAATAGTGTTCCCTAGCCATCTCGTTCTCTGACAATCTCTGAAAATGATCCAAACTGTTCATAGCTTTGGTACCATATCTGAGATGAGCTTTGAAATTCATTTTCTTGCCATGCCTACGTCTGCCAGTTTCCACCCTGACAGAATAGTCTGGTGCTACCTCAACATGAGACAGGGACAGACCTGTGTATAGGAGCAGAAATCAGAAGCAGTAGACTGACCTTTCAGTAGGAAAATGGTTAAGGAACAGAGATCATTACTCCGTAAGTTTTAGATAAGGATAAGTATGGAGTTTGCAGGAGAATATTAATTTGGAGCAGGGTAATTACGAGAATTATTAGGGCGGAATTAGGGACAGTTAATAGGAAACAGCTATCTCTGAGGAAGTCTACATCTGATATGTGTAGAGCACTTAAAGACCACATGTAAAGAGTACAGGACAGGCATGTTTCAGTAAGAAGGAAGAACAAAGATAGCAGGTAAAGGAAACCTGGATGTTGAGAGGTGATGAATTTAATCAAGAAGAGGAAGGATTTTAGAGACCTAAAATCAAACAGAGCTTTTGAGGATTATAAAGAACCAATAAAGCAACATCATCAGCATAAAGCATGAGGATGCATCAGCAAGGGAGATGAGGCTGAGTACAGGGCTACGGTAGGAAACTTTGTCACATGATGTGAGTAGAATTATCTGCAGCTTAATGTGAAAAAGACTAAGGAGCTGGTGGTAGACTTGAGGAGAGCTAAGGTACCGGCAACCCCTGTTTCCATCCACGGTGTCAATGTGAACATGGTGGAGGATTACAAATACCTGGGGATACGAATTGACAATAAACTGGACTGGTCAAAGAACACTGAGGCTGTATACAAGAGAGGTCAGAGCTGTCTCTATTTCTTGAGGAGACTGAGGTCCTTTGACATCTGCCGGACGATGCTGAGGATGTTCTACGAGTCTGTGGTGGCCAGTGCGATCATGTTTGCTGTTGTGTGCTGGGGCAGCAGGCTGAGGGTAGCAGACACCAACAGAATCAACAAACTCATTCGTAAGGCCAGTGATGTTTGGGGAAGGAACTGGGCTCTCTCACGGTGGTGTCTGAAAACAGAATGCTGTCCAAGTTGCATGCTACCTTGGACAATGTCTCCCATCCATTACATAATGTACTGGGTGGGCACAGGAGTACATTCAGCCAGAGACTCATTCCACCGAGATGCAACACTGAGCGTCATAGGAAGCCATTCCTGCCTGTGGCCATCAAACTTTACAACTCCTCCCTTGGAGGGTCAGACACCCTGAGCCAATAGGCTGGTCCTGGACTTATTTCCTGGCATAGTTTACATATTACTATTTAACTATTTATGGTTTTATTACTAGTTATTATTTATGGTGCAACTGTAACGAAAACCAGTTTCCTCTGGGATCAATAAGGTATGACAATGACTATGACTAAAGAACTAAGAGAATTAAGAAAAACAGGAGGGGCCATGAAAAGTCCTTGCAAGTAGAATTAAAGAGAATCCCAAGGCATTCAATAAGTACATCTGGAGCAAGACAATAATACAGGAGTGAGTGAAACCACTCAAGATAAAGGAGGGAACAAGTGCTTAGTGGTGGATGTTGTGAGTGAAGTTCTAAATGAATATTTTGCATCAGTATTTACCAAGGAGAAAGATGTGTAAATAGGGAGATTAGTGTGGACCATGTTAATTTGGTAGGACATTTCCAGTTAGAGAAAGAGGTAGTGTTGGATCACTTAAAGCACATGAAGGTGGATAAGACCTCAGGGCTGATCAGATATACGCCAGGTTATTTAGAGCGGTAAGAAATAAGATTGCTGGTGCCATGACCGATATCTTCATGTCCCCTATAGCCACAGATGAGGTCCTTCAGGACTGGTGAATAGTCAATGTTGTTCCTTTTTCCAAGAAAAGATATAGGGATAATCATAGAAATTTTAAACTTGTAAGCCTCATTTCAGTGATAGGTAAGTTACTGGGGAGGATTCTTAAGGATGGAATTTTGAGCATTTGGAAAGCCATGGCATAATTATGGGGAATCAGCTTGGGTTTGTGCAGGGAAAGTTATGTCTTACAAATTGATTGAGTTTTTTGAGGAGCTGATGAAAATGATTGATGAAGGTAGAGCTGTGGAAGTTGTTTACATGGATTTTACCAAGACATTTTACAAGATCCCTCATGGGATACTCATCCTGAAGATTAAGATGCATGGGATCCATGGTGAATTGGCTATTTGGATTCAGAATTGGCTTACCCATAGAAGACAGAGGGTAATGGTCAATGGGACTTATTCTGGCTGGAGGTCCACGGAGATCTGTACCCGGACCTCTGCTGTTTGTGACACATAAATAAATAACCTGTATTTTAGTAAGTTTGCAGATGATACAAAGGTTGCTAGTGTTGTGGATTGTGTATAAGGCTGCCACAGGATACAGCAAGATACAGTATACATCCGTTGCAGATATGGGCAGAGATATGGCAGATGGAGTTCAACCTGGCCAATTGTGAAGTGTTGTACTTTAAGAGATCAAATATAAAGTAACAGCACACTGTTAATAGCAGGACTCTTAACAGTGTTGATGAGCACAGTAATCATGGGATCTAGGTATCCACTCCCTGAACGTGGCTGCACAGATTGATAGCATGGTAAAGAAGACATGCGATAAGCTTGCCTTTATTATTAAAGAAACTGAGATCAAGAGTCATGAAGTTAGGCTGGATTTGGAGTATTGTATTGAACTCTGGCTGCCCTGTTATCAGAAGGATGTCAAGACTTTAGAGGGGGTGTAGAAGAGGTTTACCAGATGCTGCCTGGATTAGAGGGCATACACTATAAGGAGAGACCGGACATTTATTGGTTGTTTTCTCTAGAGTGGTGAAGGAAGAGCAGAGATCTGATAGAGGTTCAAAAGTTCAAAGTAAATTTTTAACAAAATGCATATATGTCACCATAAACAACCCTGAGATTCATTTTCTTGTGGGCGTACTCAATAAATCCAAAAACCATAATGGAATCAATGAAAGACCACACCAACAGGATGGACAATCAGTGTGCAAAAGACAACCAACTGCATTATATGCTGCGGGTTGCACTGAGACTAATTCAAAAGAGGTATATTTAGAAGTGCAGAACATTGCCTTGGTTCACTGGCACCATCTTGGAAGCAGTTGATACGAGTACAGGAGTCACAGATAAAGTAGACAGCCAGTATCTTTTTCCCACAGTTGAATTGTCTAACACTAGAGGACATGTATTTAAAGTGAGATGGGGTAAGCTCAAAGGAGATCTGTGGGGCAAGTTTTTTGACAGAGTTGTGGGCATCTGGAATGTGCTGCCTCAGTGATGGTGGATCCAAATAGAGACGTTCAAGAGGCTCTGGGAGAGGCACATGTATGTGCAGAAAATAGAATGATATGAACATTGTGCTGGCAGGATGGATTAGTTTAGTTGGGCATTGACTACTAATGTCATGAATTTGGCATAACATTGTGGGCTGATGGGTTTGTTCCTGCGCTGTATTGTTCTACCCTAACATCATCTGAAGAGGACTGGTGTCAATTTTAGTTTGCTTGTGGTCCTGTCAAGCCCTTTGGTGCTTCTGCTATATTAAAGGATTTTTCTGAGGTCTCCCTGATCCTACCTGATCTAATCTAGATTTGACACATAGATATGTGGGGTTCTTATCTGCTTCTCTTGAAGAGGTCTAGCATGTTGCTCAGATGAACTGAACTCCTATTGTGGTTTTGAAAAATGCATCACCATCTTCTTAAAGCAACCAAGGCTGGTTGCTGAATATTGTTATTGATTGCCACTTCTACAAAAGGCAAACTTGATGGTTAAGATTAACCAGCTAGAAAAGATTTCTCCCACCCCCCAGAATGATAATTCATTAACCAGTATAAATCAGCAACCATCTGGTGAGTTGCTGGGCTCAGATACAGATACACACAGCAGATTGCATATATCCTTTACTGGCTGTGAATACTCAGAGACAAAATACTAACATTGAAAGTCAGTCAGAATATTTTTGTTAAAAAACAGAATTCCATAAGGCAGTTAAGTGCTAAACTGATTAGAATGGGGTCTCAGTGCATTCACATCTATTGGTTACCATTTCCCCTCTACCCCCAGCCCATTCACTACCACCCACTGCTGACAAAAGATTTCAGT
Source organism: Mobula hypostoma (assembly GCF_963921235.1). Lineage (NCBI taxonomy): Eukaryota > Metazoa > Chordata > Chondrichthyes > Myliobatiformes > Myliobatidae > Mobula > Mobula hypostoma. The sequence continues at coordinate 61,849,709 of NC_086106.1, forward strand.
TGGAGAGCTGGTTACAATCTGTTAAGGATCCGGCCTGAACACTGGGTCGAAGGGCCTCTGCTGGTAGCTCTGGATCACAACAGTCTTTAATTTTTGCTTTCTTTCACCTGGCCATGTGGGTTCTGGCCCAGCCCCTTTCCTTTTTGGACTTCCTCTAATTACCTGCTTGTCTCCTCATTTGCACTCACCTGTTTCTAATTTTCACTCATTACCCTGTCCATTTAAACCCCGCCTTGACGAGCATTCTCTTCCAGTTTGTCTCAGTTCTGACCTGTGTTGTTCTAGCCTGTCATTGCACTTTTACCAACTGATTTTGCCTGATTCCATGTTTTGGATTTTGCCCGTTCTTGGACCTGATTTTTACCTGTGCACTCTGGATTGTTTGCCCTCGCCTGGCAACCTTTCCTGGTAAGACCTCTGCCTGCCATTTTGGATTCGTGCTTGCCTTCTGTTTTTGAAAGATTGTTGCCTTTGTGCTCCCTAATTAATCCTGGTGAAAGAGTATTCATTGGTCTGCACTTGAGTCCCACTGAAACCCGACAGAACCCGACAACAATCACCCAAAGCTATAAGAGCCATTTTAATGAGACCAACAGTGTAAAACCCCTAAACCTCGCATCTATCATGATAAGCTAAGTCTGCCATTGATTTCCAGTAATGAAACCAGGAAATGTTGGGAGGTAAAACAGGCAGAACTTAAGAATGTTTAATAAAAAACCTAAAGATAGGTCATTGACCTGAATAATTTTTCTCTTTTCTATATTGCCTGCAATACTGAGCATTCCCAGAATTTTCTATTTTCCTTTAGATTTCCAGTGAAAAAACTTTTTTTCTGTATAGGTCTCCCAGTTCTGCACTCAAGAGAAACAACGTGTTATACATTTTAGGCTGCATTGAGGCTTGCAACCAGAATATTCTAAGGTTGGAGGAAATTGTCAGAACATGGAGTTAAGGACAACACGTAGCATCCATCTGTCAGTTGCTCTTGAGTCAAATGAAAATCAAGTGATCACTTCATTAAGTTGTTGGCAATGAAGGATAATCTCAGAGACTGATCTTGAAACCATCTTTCTAAATGGTCTTTAACCATTCTCACATCAAAAATACTGGCCTTGATGACATTCCTGGTGGGAATCAGTAAGAAATGCTGGGCCAATTAACCATGAGGAGAGGATGAGCTGATTAGCTTGTGGCATAATCGGCCAGTTTGTGATAAGTAGGAACATAGTTCCATTGTCTCTTCTGGGTTCACCGCCTGATATGTTGAATCCTATTATGTACATAAACATAGAATATTCTTGTTTCATTAAATATATAATCAAACACAGCCTTACTATTGGTTTAAAAAAAACTTGATCTCATTTATTTCTGTGTCTAGTTCTTTGGTTATCTTCTCTGCCATCTCAACTACTAGAACAGCTGCATACAGTTCAAGTATTGGCATGTTCAGATCTGGTTTGGGAACAAGATTTGTCTTGCCCGGGATGAATCCAACTTCATTATATCCATCAGTATAATCTTCAGTGTGATCTTCAGGTATCCAACAGCTTTAATTGGTGTGTCAAAGAAGATGCAGACCTCTTTCCTTCAGGCTGCAGGTAGCAGAATTGTTGTATAGGTTCTTGGAATCTTCAAATCTGAAGGGAAGAACATCAGTGCTGCCACTTTTCATGTTTCTCTTTAGGGAGTGAAACATCCCAACCACAAGTGGCTCAGGTCAACTCTCTTAACATGAAGTGTCTGGGCAAGCAAATCCAAAAGAGTGAAGTAGGGTGTGGGTAGTTGATAGCACATCATGACACATAAAGGGTCTTTCAGCATCAGCAACTTGGAAAGTGAGGGTGTCGGTAATGAAACCCCACATAAGGCCCAGACTGTGCTGCATAGCAGGGAGGTCCTGTCCAAGATCAAGATTCTGTAGGCTGAGGGATTAGTTGATTCAGGTTCTGCTGTCTGTTATTTGGTAGAAGTTATCATAGAGAGCAGAAAGGAAAGAGAGCTACCCAACTGTTTAACTCATCTTTGCTAAATACTTTCTTCATGATTTAAAGGAAGATCTCATCTTCAATGGAAGGTGCTAATTTATAATCAACTTCCGAGTGACAGAAGACCAGGTTGCCTTAATCTGGTTGAGCAGAAGTAAGTATGCCCAGGCATTTAGTTTGCTTGCCTACAATCTTTTCTTTCCTACATATTCTACTCTCACAGGGTCTGAAATGGTTTGGGCATCATTCTCCAGGACATTAGTCTTAAATGTGCTGACAGTGGGCCAATGAGCACCATCAAGTCAGACTTCATCCACTATGACCCAACCCAGGTCCAATCGTTGGGCATAAGGTGCATTGTGCCAATCATTGTCTTTCCTGATCTGGACTGACCACCAGAACTTCATATCCATTCAACAGACCCACCAACTCAACCCACATCAGGCTTGCTAGGCCCTCATCTTCTCACAAATCATCTTTAGCATCTCTTAACAACCCAGCTCCTGGAACACTAAGATGGACACCTTGTCATGACAGTTCAACCAAGCTGAAATGGTGATGGACCTTCAACCCATCATTCTATCCTTGCAGATTCTTGTTCTGATCATCTGGGATCTTGAGAACCAGATCTGCCAGACCTTACAGCATTTTCCTGTACCAGCCAACACACTAGAGAACTGCACGTACATGCCACCAGCCATGGATTCCGAGGCACTGCAGTGGGCTGACTCTTCATCCCTCTCTGGACATTTAGGAGCATGACTCTAGATTTTCTGCGATGCCGGATTTAGTGGCCCAACATGATTGCTGGTGTTCGTCAGTTTGTTGCTATGTGCCCTCAATGTGCCCAGTCCAATTCTTCCAACCATCTGACCCAGGCTTCTCTGGTCTCTACTGGTCCCTAAATGCCCATAGTCCCATATTGCCATGGATATCATCATTGGTTTCCCTCCTTCCGATGGGGCTGTGATGATCACGACAGTGGTGGACCAGTTCTACAAGGCAACCCATTTCATTGCCCTCCCCAAATGTCTGTCAGCCGGTAGAACAGTTCTCCAATGTGTAGTTCACCTCCATGGTTTTCCTCAGGACATTGTGTCGAACTGCAGCCCACAATTTGCCACTCGCTTTTGCTCCCCTTCTCCATGTTTCAGTAAGTTTGTTCTCTATGACATGCAGACCTATGGTCTGTCAGAAAAAAAAACAGCATGTTAAGAAGTTTCTGCAATGCTTTGTCACCACAAACCTTTTGATATGGAAGAAGTATTTTCCCTGGGCCAAACTGTCCCACAATCTACACATTTCCTCTGCCATGATATGTTACCCTTTGAAGTGCTTCATGGCTACCAGCCCCCATTGTTCTCCATAAGGAAACAATGATGGAGGGCCCATCACCAGGGCTTGGTTCGCCACTGCTGTAATGCTTGGAAGAGAGCATGGAGGGCCATCCTAGTTGCCAACTGCACCTACTGCCACCAGGCCAACTGCTGGCAGTGCCCAGTCAGATTACCTCGACCTGGGGAATGAGATCTGTAACTGCACATAGACCCCGGCAAGCTCTTGCCCTGGCTTATTGATCCCTTCAAGATCACCAATTTGCATCAATCCAGTCAGCTACCATCTCCATATGTCACCATCCCTCAGGATCATACCTCCCTTCCATGTATCCCACCTCGAGCCTGTTAGTCACAGACCTGCTAACCCACCTGAGCCTGCACCTTTGATACCTTGGATCACGGAGGGTGGTCCAATGTGCAAGATACACCGGGTGATGGATTTATGTTGTCATGGATGGGGGGTGCAGTATCTGGTTGACTGGGAAGGACGTGGCCTGAAGGAGAGATCTTGGGTGCCATCTAGTTCGGGCCCATCACTCATCAAGATTTCAATCAGACCCACCTGGATTGTCCTGGGCCGTCAAGTGCTAGCCATAGGAGGAGGTGTCCTGTCAGGCCTGCACAGGCAGGTACCTCCCAGTGTCCACACAGCTTACAGGAGTCACCTGCCACTCATTTCCAACTTGTCACCTGTAGCTCATCCACTCAGCTCTCATCCACAGTCCTTATTCACCCATCAAACCAGCCAGCCTCCTAGCCTTCTTATATCTTGTTGCCATGTCATGTTGAGTATCCATCCTCTCCTGTTTTGTGACTCCTCATGGTTTGTTATTTTGCAGTTTATTATTAAAGTTATTGCTCAACACTAAAGCATCTCTACTTCTCTGCGTCTGGGTCAAGCCACCTCAGCAGTTCCTGACAGGATAGGGGACATAATGCTTTATTTAATATTTGAAACCTTCAGTTATCCACTGTTGTGCATATTGTTCAGTAGCTTCTCCACTATGGGATTTATTCCTCTTGCTGTGTCCAAGAAACTCAGTACTTGTAGGTAACCCTTGTTTTTGCAGCTTGCTCTTCTGCAACAGATCCGTGAGCTCCTCTAACTTCTATAGTTTCTTGAGTGAGAGCTTTGGAAAATTATCGAGTCTACTGAAGAGAGATTCTTTGATTGCCTATGAAGAGCCATAGCATTTGTAAACCTGCAGCTGGATTACTAATGTGAACTGCCCTTGCCCTTCCTGTGTGTTGCAGTGACTCCCCATCAAGCCACCTACAGAGAAGATCTAGCTCTTCACTAGGCTTGATACTTGGTCCTTGGACAGCATTGCAAAAACTTGACTTCCAGGACAGATTGCTAGCAGACTGATTGATGAACACTTTCACTTCTGCTGTGACTAGGTCTCAACGAGCCAGATACCAAGAAAAATCTAAAGCACCTGCATTCCTGAATGAGAGCATTGTGGAGACTGGTTTGCCAAATGTGTGTCCTGGGATGGATAAAAGTTCAGCCTATCCATGAGGTTGGCATCAGTAGCAACTCTTGTCTGAGGTCTTTGTTGTGGTGAAACTCCAGAAGGGGGTGCTGTGGCCTTTGCTGCTGTAGGCATTGATTGTCAATACCTGGCCTATGTGAAAGGCATATCGGCCTCCTGCTGTGGACAGCTACTCCATGCAAAGCTGGAGCACTTTTTTCTAGCCAAAAAGCATTTGAACATATTCTTTACTAAGATGATTTGGCTGCTGTGATGGCAAAGCATAAATGATTCCAGGTACAGGCTCATCGTGGTCTAAATCAGCAGCTGCTGCTTCATACACTTTTGCTTCTGCTGAGGTGACCTCAGCTTTATGCTCTTCCTTGAGCACAGTTAACATACCCTCTACACTTGCTGTCTCCATGTCTAATCAATCTTTCTCCATTTCTATACATGCTTTCTCGATTTTGCATCTGAACTTTGTGCTTAGCATACACTGCTTTCATTTAGCTGCTTCAGTGTGAGCTTCTGCTGCAATTAAACAAATTGTGGTTTTGTTATGCAAATTGTGGTTGAAACGTTCAAAGGTCAAGTTTAATGTCAGAGAAATGTATACAATATACATCCTGAAATGCTTTTCCTTCGCGAAACATCCACAAAAACAGAGAAATGCCCCAAAGAATGAATGACAGTTAAACATGAGAACCCCAACCCCCCCCCAGCTCCCCGCCCCGCATGTAAGCGGAAGTGAGTAACGATCCCCCTCCCCCAACCAGCAAAAATAAACGCGCATCAGTACAATCACCGAGCCCAAGCGTGTGCTAAGCAATGGCAAAGACACAGACCAAAGTTACCCCAAAAGCTTCACATTTCATCTGAAATTTGACAATCCACAGGTTCTCTCCCACCCTGGCAAGGGAGAGGGAGGTGTCCCCCATTTTCACAACGAGCGGAAGACATAACAACAACCCGCTGGTTTACGATCTTAAAAATCCGTTTCATTGCTTTTTTTGAGCTCTGTGTCTGAAGGTCGCAAAGACCTTGGGTCTTCGGGCCCACAGCGAAAGATTTTCTGGCCTCCCTGATGACACATGAGTCTCCTGCTGTGACACCGATCCTCAATCCACCCGTCTCCAGAGCTCCGAGATCTTAAACTGCCGAATATGATCAAGATTTTCAGGCCAAATCCTCGGCATGTTGAATAGCGGCCAGTCATGGAACCCTGAGAACAGGCCCATTCCCGCAACGAACCGAAGCCTGCGTGTAACTCCAGGTCAGGGTCTTCAAAAGAAGCCTGAAAAGCAAAAATAAAGATATTAAAGGTAGAAATAGAGCTGTTAGGTGCCATCATCCCTCCTGAGCTCAAGCTTTGTTCAAGCTTTCCAAAGACGTGATCAATGAGCCACATTCTCACCTGATTTCCAGATCCTGGTAATCAATATTGATTGTGTAGGAAGGTGACATTATCACCTGTGACATTCAGACGCGTCTCCAGTCCATGGGTGACGCCTTTGAAGATGAGTTATCTTTTCAGTCTACTGCCCTTATAGTGATTATGTACAGAACTATGCTGAGAGAGAAGTTTTCTTCAGGGTTTTTAACGGAACTTTCAACCTGTGATAAGATATTGCTGTTTCAAGGGCGTATAAAGAGGATGGAGATGAATGTCTTCCCAATGTGTGGCTTCAAGTCAAATCAACAAGAAATTACATTAAAAACTTTTTATAAACAGGAAGTGATGCTGATATAAAATGAGCTGTCCCACAGGAGGCTAGAACAACCTGTGATTAACAATGTTAATTTAAGGTTAACCTGACATATGGGCTCTGCTTCTCTTTCTTTTGTTGCCACTTTTCTGTTTCAAGTTACCATATTAGTTTAAGGGTGTCTGTAGCTTAGCACTTCTGGCCTCCTCAGGAGAGAAACTAACATTGAATATTAACTTCAATGTTAGTTCTCTTGCTTATACGACATTTAGAACCACATGGATTGAGTATAAGTTGTACAATGTAGCACAGCATTTTGAAACTTGGCATCTCAGAATATCGAATAAAATTTGTCACTGGCAATTAGCAGTGAGTAGGGACTTTTGTTCGTATCTGAGGTATTTTGCATTCTTACCTCCACTCCTTACAGGAGTCACATATTTCAATCAACTTACACCTGTTCTAATTCTCATAGGAGACCTGCAGAATTGCTTCACCTAGCTCCAGGCACCAATCCACCATTTCTTATTTTCAATGGGGAATTAAAAACTGATTTCATCAAGATTGAAGAGTTTCTTGAAGAGACGTTGGCTCCACCCAGGTATAAAATATAGAATATAATATAAATAAAGTTGTAAATAATAATAATAATACTTTAACTCAGTTAGATACTCTTGAAATTTGCTAGCAGTAGTGGTTTAGGGAATCACTAGAATATGGGATAAGAAATGGATTAATTTAGAACACATTTGGCACGTGGCCAAGTGGTTACGGCATTCGTCTAATGATCTGAAGGTTGCTAGTTCGAGGCTTGGCTGAGGCAATGTGTGTGTCCTTGAGCAAGGCACTTAATCACACATTGCTCTACGACAACACTGGTGCCAAGCTGTATGGGTCCTAATGCCCTTCCCTTGGACAACGGTGGCGTGGAGAGGGGAGACTTGCAGCATGGGCAACTGCCAGTCTTCCATACAACCTTGCCTAGGCCTGCGCCCTGGAAACCTTCCAAGGCGCAAATCCATGGTCTCACGAGACTAACGGATGCTTATTAATTTAGAATTCATTTAAACTATTATTTGGACCTGGCAGGCTGAAGGGCTTGTTTCTATTTTGTATTCCTCTGTGACTTTCACAAGGTTTCATCAGATAAAGCATAAAAATGTGAATGGAGTACAGCTATTATGATAATATGATATTCTGATGATATGCTATCTGATTATTTGGAAATTATGACAGTGTTAAGCTAGCTATTTTCTTATCCATTTTCCGAAATTACAAGTTTACTTTTCCTACTTTCCATGTTTTTGACTTTGGATTAACTTGGATTACATGGAATTTTGGCCAAAACTATTATCCAAAATGGCCTGATTGATATGAGAAAGGTAGAGATGAACAATGCCATCCATTTTCCTTTAACCTTTGTATCTGGTGAGTTCCCTACCATAGCCTCAAATCCAAACTGCAAGACTCTTCCAGTCTTACATGGAGCTAGCTGAACTGTAATAGATAGTTAGAAAAAGCATCAGCTTTATGTCATTGCATTGTTTTCTATTGTATAAACATACTGAGTCAGTCAGGGTGTTGCATGAGATTCCTCAATAATGTAGAGTGAGGTATCAATTATCCACCAACAAAGTTAACAGTGAGGAATACAGTTGTCTTCTTGACCCATTTGCTCATTCAACCTCAGCCAAACTGGTCCAGTTCTGAAGGAAGTTCTAGCAAATCCCCTTTTGCTAATGACAGGTTGAGCTACCAATTTACGACTACAGGGAGATAGCAAATATCTCTTCATTCATGATCAATTGCCATATGAGCTAAATTCTAGAGCAACCAGAAAAAAAAGAGTTTTCAACTTTTCTAAATTACTTGTCAAAAGGATTTGTTTTCTGGATTAATGGGCGAGAAAGCATTTGGCTACTTATGTTGTCAATTGAATTACATAATTTTGGAACTGTGGCAAGTTTGAGCAAAATAACAAAGACTTTGCAAATAAGTGCAGAATCTTTGAAATATATCATCCCAATTTTGATGTAAGATGAATTGTTAGTAACAATGAACTATTGTTTTCTATCAGTTACCCACATCTCACACCACGTCAACCAGAATCGTATCATGCTGGCAGTGATGTCTTTGCCAAGTTTTCAGCATACATCAAGAACACAAGTAAAGTCGCCAATGAAAGTAAGATTCACTAGTGCAATTAATTAAGTTGAAACTCAGTTGGATCATGAGGAATAGTTGCAGATTGTGTGCAACATACTGTATATTAACTCTTGAGAGTTTAACTTATGAAAACAGAAAGTTAAAATTTTCCTGTTAATCACATTTTTGAGGCTGAGTGCTAAAGGAACATATAATCAAAGTAGGAATAGATGTAGGCCACAGCTCCTTGAAGTTGTTCTGCTGTTCAATAAGATTTTGTTTGATCCGACTGTAGCATCCATTCCAGATGCCCACTTATTCTCAATGCACTAGAACCCTTCAGCCTCCTCTTCATCAACCTTGGCCTGAAAAGTATCGAAAAGCTCCATTTCATCTATTCTTTAAGGAAGCAAACTCCAAAGATTCGCAACCACTTGGGAGAGAAAACATAACATGTCCAACTCTGCTCCCAGTGGGCCATTGCTTAACAGGGACAGCTAATTCAATTCTGCCTTGAGAGACTGCTTATGAGGAAGAAATCAATGGGGGGAAGTTTCCTTAGTGTGCATACATACATTATATAAAAAAAAATTCTAATCAAAATCAAACTCTCTAAAGATTAGCAGCAGAACTGAATAAAGAAAACACTTGAAAGCAGCCATTGGGGTAATGAAAGATAATACCTTTGGTGAAGACTGTAACCAGCTTGGTTCTATCTGTTGCAGGCTCACAATATTGCACCCACCTGCATTTATTGGATAAGGTCCATCAACTAGGCCATCGTGCTGCTGCCATAACTACATCCGCTTGCTGCACTACCCACAGGATGGGTTGCTATAGAGTCATAGAGCAATATGGCACACGTACCCATGCTGACTACAGTGGCGACTTGGCCAGTTGCAATGTCTTACATTCAGCCCATATCCCTCCAAACCCCACACCTCCATGTACCTTTCCATGTGCTTCTTTAATGATACTACAGTATCTGCCTCAAACACCTCTTCTGGCAGCATATTCCATAAACTTACCACCTTCTGAATGAAAAGTTGTCCCTCAGTGCCCTTTTAAATCTTTCCCCTCTCATAGTAAATTATTGTCTCCAAGTTTCAGTCGTATATCTTGGGGAAATGACTATTACCATCTCCCTTATTTATGTCTCTCATCATTTTAAACACTTCTATAAGGTCACCCCTCAATCTCCTACATTCCAGGGAATAAAGACCTAACATGGCCAACTTCTCCCTATAACTCAGACCTTCTAGTCCTGTCAACATACTCGGAATTCTTCTCACACTCTTTCTGGTGTAACTATGCTTTTCTATAATAAGGAGACTAATACTGTACACAGTACTCCAAGTGCAGTCTACATATTGTTCCAGCTTCTATACTTGGTGTTCTAACATGGCTGGCCTCTCCCCACAACTCAGGCTGATGAAGGCCAGTATGCTAAGCACTCGTTTCACCACCTTCTCTACTATATTGCCACTTTCAATGAGCTGGAGACTTGTTTTACTGGGTCGCTCTGTTCCATTATACTGCCAAGTGCCCTACTATTCCGGTATAAGTCCTACATTGTTTTGACTTTCTAAAATACATCGCTATCTGCATTGAAATCCACCTCCACCCCCTGGCCCACTTCCCCAACTGATCAAGATCCCACCGTAATCTACGATAACCTTCTTCATTATCAACACCACCTCCTAATTCCACATCATCTGTATACTTTTTGATCAAGCTTTGCACATTTGCATCTGAATTATTTATGTAAACAATGAATAGCAACATTCCCTACAACGATCTGTGCCAAGGTCATTGTCCTGCGCCCTCTCACAAGGCAAGGCAGAATGCGAGCAGCTACCAGGCCACAGCCTGAAGCCCCAGAAACAGCAACACCCTGAGAGATTTTGACAACACACTGGGATCAAAATATCCTTCACTGACCTCAATTCATCTGGTATTTTGAAACATTTAGAAAGCTGAAATGGAATAAGTTTGAAAATAATTTTTAAAAATAAATGATTTTAGTTAAAATCATATTACACCACTGTTACTTAAAAGAATAAATATGTCGCAAAATAAAAAAAGAAGCAGCTAAAATGACACTTTAAAGCAAGTCCACAACCGTGTTCAACTGATTGGGGTTGTCACTGATTCATCAGCCATCTATGACTATGACTTTTTTCTAATCTCTCAACTCTATTCATTTTCAAACTACCATGGGGCACAGGAGGTCTAATGTGTCAGCAGCAAACATCAAGCATGTTCCTTATTACTCTATTGTAGTGCCCAGACACAGAAGTGGAAGTTACATTGAACAGCAGTGGCTATTTCCCGCAGAACCATCGCCCACCTACTACTGCCCAATCCATTATTAACATGCCCTGACTTGGATAAGTAAAGCAGTTTTTACAGCATACCCTCACATAGCTAACTCTCATCCTTGGCTCACTGTAGAATTTGAAACTGCTTTGCTGAAGGAGCTGAAAAGATTGGACATCTACCTGAAAGAACCTCTTCCTGATGAAATTGATGCCAACAGCACAGAGACAGTTCTTGTCTCCAAAAGAAAATACCTCGATGGAAATGAGCTCACACTGGCCGACTGCAACCTGCTACCTAAGCTTCATATTATCAAGGTAACATTTCAAATATCATTCTTGAATGAAGTAATGAGGGTTTTTTCTCTTTAATGTACAAATGGAATTACAGAATACAATAGACTCAATTTATTGCATAATACAAATACCCACTTGCATAGTTTAAGAATCAATGTTTTCAAGGAGCCTGTCAAAGGTATTTAATTTGTTAAATTTCTTCAAAAGCTAAAAGTCATTATTCTATCTGTTTACAAAATTTTCATTCCTGTATTTATCCGAGATTGTCCAATAAAGCATTTATGGGTTAAACTCTATCTGGACTCACTGTGCTGAAGAAAGAAAAAACGTGGAAGCAGCTTCACACTACAGACATCCAGCTACTCATCCTACAGGCACTGTCATGGGTCAGCTGTCGAAGGGTCTCGGCCTGAAATGTCGACTGTACTTCTTCCTATTGATGCTGCCTGGCCTGCTGCGTTCCACCAGCATTTTATGTGTGTTGCATAAAAACATGCTCCATCATTTTCTTCATAGCTGTAACTGAAGATATATTAACAGTTTTCAAACCACAAGCCCCTCTCAACAACATCAGTTAGTGTTTAATAATTGCAAATGTTCAGTCAGATTTTGCAGCTCTGGACAAAATTGAAACGTATTTCCAAATTAAGAACAAAAGATGAACATCCTAAGGCACCACACAATGCGATTAGATTAGATTATGAGGACACTCAGTCCTTGTTTATTGTCATTTAGAAATACATGCATTAAGAAATAATATAATGTTCCTCCAGTATGATATCACAGAAACACAGGACAGACTAAGACTAAAACTGACAAAAAACACATAATTATAACATATAGTTACAACAGTGCAAAGCAATTCTGTAATTTGATAAAGAGCAGTCCATGGGCATGGTAGAAAATCTCTCAAAGTCCCGATAGACTCATCATCTCATGCAGATGGTAGAATGGAGGAACTCTCCCTGCCACGAACCTCCAGCGCCACAGACTTGCCGATGCAGCACCATTGGAAGCACCCGACCGCAGCCGACTCTGAGTCCGTCCGAAAACTTCGAGCCTCCGACCAGCCCTCCGACGCTGAGCACCAAGCACCATTTCTGCCGAACACTTCGACCCCGCCCCGGCTGCCAAGCAACAAGCAGAGCCGAGGATTGGGGCCTTCCCCTCTGGAGATTCTGGATCACACAGTAGCAGCGGCAGTGAAGCAGGCATTTCAGAAGTTTCACCAGATGTTCCTCCGTTCTCTCGCATCTGTCTCCATCAAATCAGGATTGTGCATGGCACCCTACTTGACAGATAACAGATATTCGTCACTGGAGTGGCCGCTGCGCGCTGCGTCGTGCTGCCATCTTCTCCACTGCCATTACCTGCAACAAATGCTGAGGATTGACTGCTCAGTGTGACAGCAAGCATGGTCATAAGGTCTTCTTGAAGAGGCCAGAATTCCTTACCGAAGGAACCTATCGGAAAGCCAGTGCGGATTGAAAGCAGGTTGCTCCATGACCTTCTTTCACATCACACTCGCCGCATGGTAAAAAAGAAGTCATAAACAGACTCCAACTGTTGTTGGTTTCACTGAAAAGTTATGATGCCGGCAGATATTTGGTCTATCATATTTGTGCCAGCTAAAAGCAGAGCTACACAATTTGATCTGCAGCAATTGTTTTAAAATATAGGGATTTAAATTTTGCTTCCACTGCCCTTTTCGGAGTGAGATCCAGACCCCTACCTAGTCCAAATAAAACAAAAATTAACTTTCCCCTCCAATCCAATTACTTATAATCCTACGATTCATCCTATATCCCCCAATTTTTGATCTCTCAGCTAAGGTTAATAAATCTCTCCTTTTCACCTTATCCGACATTGATAATTTTAGACACCTCAGCCTTAACGTAAGAACATAGAGCATAAGAAATAGGAGCAGGAATAGGCCATCCGGCCCATCGAGCCTGCCCCGCCATTCAATAAGATTGTGGCTGATCTGTCCGTAAACTCAGCTCCATCCACCTGCCTTTCCCCCATAAGCCTTAATTCCCTTACCAGGTAAAAACCTATCTAACTATATCTTAAATATATTTGTGTTGTTCATCCATCGTGACGTCGATGAGGACCTCGACACCATAATGATGGTGTTGAGACTAGCACGTGACTTGGATTTAAGTGAGGGAGAGTTGCGCAGCGTCAGCCTCACTCTCTCTTCCCAATTCCCATCTGGATCCAGTGGCAAGACAGAGTCAAGACGGCTGGAGATGGGACTAGGTGCAGTGGATGACCAGGACGTCTTCTGTGTCTTGTCCTGCTCTACACGTTCCATGACGCTTGCAGAGACCGCCTCTTGACCGTTGGACCTTCCATTGGTCTCGTCCACTCAATTCGCCAGAGTCTGTCTTCACATGCTGGGATAGACAACTCCCTATCTCACCGAGGGTTTGAGACCCATCGGCTACCCTCACCTGGTTTAGCCGGCTTGTCGAAGCCGTTGCCCGGGGTGTGGCCGCTGTCACATGCAAACAGTTACGAGGGGCCACGGGTGAGAAAGCCTCAGCTGCTTCCCTGGGCAGAGAATTCCACAGATTCACCACTCTCTGGGAAAAACAGTTTCTCCTCATCTCCGTCCTAAATCTTCTCCCCTGAATCTTGAGGCAATGTCCCCTAGTTCTAGTCTCACCTACCAATGGAAACAGCTTTCCTGCTTCTATCTTATCTATCCCTTTCAAAATTTTGTATGTTTCTGTAAGATCACCTCTAATTCTTCTGAATTCCAGAGAGTATAGTCCCAAGCGACTATACTCCTCATAGGTTAACCCCTTCATCTCTGGAATCAACCTGGTGAACCTCCTCTGCACTGCCTCCAAAACCAGTATATCCTTCCTCAAGTAAAGAGACCACACAGTACTCCAGGTGCGGCCTCAGCAGTACCCTGTATACCTCCCTGCTCTTGAATTCAATCCCTCTAGCAATGAAGGATTACATTCCGTTGCTTTCTTAATAACCTGTTGTACCTGCAAGCCAACTTTTTGTGATTCATGAACAAGCACTCCCAAGTCTCTCTGCACAACAGCATGCTGCAATCTTTCAACATTTAAATAATAATCTGCTCTTCTATTATTGCTTCCAAAGTGGATGATCTCACATTTACCGATGTTGTATTCCATCGGCCAGACCTTGGCCCACTCACTTAGCCTATCTATATCCCTCTGCAGACTCTCCACATCCTCTGTACAATTTGCTTTTCCACTCAGTTTAATGTCATCAGCAAATTTTGCCACGCTACACTCAGTCCCCTCCTCCAAATCATTGATGTAAATAGTAAACAGCTGTGGGCTCAGCACCGATCCCTGCGGCACCCCACTCACCACTGACTGCCAACCGGAGAAACACCCATTTATGCCAACTCTCTGCCTTCTATTGGTTAACCAATCCACTATCCATGCCAATACACTTCCGCCGACTCCAAACATCCATATATTATTTTTAAGTCTCTTCTGCATCACCTTATCGAACGCCTTCTGGAAATCCAAGTAGACAACATCCACCTGTTCCACTCTATCCACTGCACTCATTATGTCCTCAAAAAACTCCAGTAAGTTTGTCAAACAGGACCTGTCCTTTCTGAATCCATTTTGCGTCTGTCTAATGGATCTCCTTTCTAAATGTTTCGCTATTTCTTCCTTAATGACAGCTTCAAGCATTTTCCCGACTACTGTTGTTAAGCTAACTGGCCTATAGTTGCCCATCTTTTGCCTAATCCTTTTTAAAAAATTGGTGTGACATTTGCTGTCTTCCAATCTGTCAGTACCCGCCCAGAGTCTAGAGAGTTTTGATAAATGTTTACCAACACGTCAACTATAACTTCCGCCAATTCTTTCAGCACCCTGGGATGCATCTCATCAGGACCAGGGGACTTACCTATCTTCGGGCCCTCTAGTTTTCTCATCACTATCTCTTTAGTAACAGTGATTTTATAGGGGTCCTCACCCCCCACTTCGTCCATAACATCCTTCTTTGGCATATTAGACATGTCCTCTACCGCGAAGACCGACACAAAATAGTTATTCAATGCCTTAGCCATTTCCTTATCATCCAATATCAATTTCCCCTTCTCGTCTTCCTTTCTTTTTAAATCTTTTTATTGAGTAAGTATACAAAAAAGGTAAGCCATATAAACATTAATACAATGTTAAAGTATAATAAAATTCCAAAAGATATCAATACCAAAAAAAAATACTACAAACAATGTAATTTAAACATAAGAAACCAAGATAACATAATAGTATACTAAATTTTATATATATCAATGGAAAAAAAAAGAAAAAAAAAAACCCCCAAAAAAACCCACCGTGCAACTAACTAGAAGCAAGGCAAAGCAATGGGCTAACTTGAAACCAAACAGAGTTAAACTTAAAATCACGTCCTCAATCCCGACCTCCATTAAAAACAGTGAAAAAAAAACAAGAAGGGTAAATATTACATTAAATGAAAATATCGAATAAAAGGTCCCCAAATCTGTTCAAATTTAAATGAAGAATCATAAAGGTTACTTCTAATTTTCTCCAAATTCAAACATAAAATCGTCTGAGAAAACCAAAAAAAGGTAGTTGGAGCATTAAGCTCTTTCCAATGTTGTAAAATACATCTTTTCGCCATTAAAGTAAGAAATGCAATCATTCTACGGGCTGAAGGGGAAAGATTACTAGAAATTTTAGGTAGTCCAAAGATAGCAGTAATAGGGTGAGGAGAGATATCTATATTTAATACCTTAGAAATAATATTAAAAATATCTCTCCAAAAAGTTTCCAAAGTAGGGCAAGACCAAAACATATGAGTTAAAGAGGCTATCTGCCCCGAACATCTATCACAGAAAGGATTAATATGCGAGTAAAAACGCGCTAACTTATCTTTGGACATATGTGCTGTATGAACCACTTTAAATTGAATTAGGGAATGTTTAGCACAAATAGAGGAAGTATTAACTAATTGTAAAATCTGCCCCCAATCATCCACAGAAATGGTAAGCCCCAATTCCTGTTCCCAATCTACCCTAATCTTATCAAATGGAGCTTTCCTAAGTTTCATAATAATATTATAAATCATAGCCGATGCACCTTTCTGACATGGATTGAGGTTAATTATCGAATCTAAAATATATGTAGGAGGAAGCATTGGAAAGGAAGAAAGTATAGTACTTAGGAAATTTCTAACTTGTAAATATCTAAAAAAATGTATTCTTGATAAGTTATATTTATTAGATAATTGTTCAAAAGACATAAGGGAACCATCTAAAAATAAATCCAAAAACCGTAAAATGCCCTTAGTCTTCCAAGTTTGAAAAGCGCGATCCGTAAAAGAGGGAGGAAAAAATATGTTACCTAAAATAGGAATCGCTAACCCGAATTGATTAAGACCAAAAAATTTTCTGAATTGAAACCAAATGCGCAAAGCATATTTAACTACGGGTTAGAGACCTGCTTAAGACGTTTCGAATCAAAAGGGAGAGAGGAGCCTAAAATAGAACCAAGTGTATAACCCTGAACAGATTGTAATTCCAATGCTACCCATTTAGGAATAGATAGTATGTCCTGGTCAAGTAACCAAAATTTCATATGTCGAATATTAATAGCCCAATAGTAGAATCTAAAGTTAGGTAATGCTAAACCTCCATCTCTCTTAGCTTTCTGTAAATGTATTTTACCCAGTCTCGGATTCTTATTCTGCCAAATAAATGAAGAAATTTTAGAGTCAACTTTATCAAAGAAAGATTTTGGAACGAAAATTGGTAATGCCTGAAACACATATAAAAATTTTGGCAAAAAGAACATCTTAACTGCATTAATACGACCAATCAAAGTTAAATATAAGGGAAACCATTTAGATGAAAGTTGAGTAATATGGTCTATTAATGGTAAAAAGTTAGTCTTAAATAAATCTTTGTATTTACAAGTAATTTTAATCCCAAGATATGAAAAATAATTATTAATCAATTTAAATGGAAATTTATAATATAAGGGAAGATGTTTATTAATCGGAAAAAGTTCACTCTTACTAAGATTTAATTTATAACCTGAGAAAAGACCAAACTGTGCTAATAACTCTAAAACAGCAGGAATGGATTTCTCAGGATTAGAAATATATAAAAGTAAATCATCAGCATAGAGTGATAATTTATGGGACTTTAATCCCCGAGTTATCCCAGTAATATTTGAAGATTCTCGAATAGCAATTGCAAGAGGTTCTAATGCAATATCAAATAATAGGGGACTAAGAGGACAGCCTTGTCAAGTACCACGAAAGAGAGGAAAAAAAGGTGAGTTTAAAGAGTTAGTACGAACCGAGGCTACAGGGGAATGATATAACAGTTTAATCCAGGATATAAATTTCAAGCTAAAATTAAACATTTCAAGCACCTTAAATAAATAAGGCCATTCTACTCTATCAAAAGCTTTCTCGGCATCTAAAGAAATAACACACTCAGGAACATTTTGTGAGGGAGTATAAACGATATTTAACAATGTACGAATATTATAAAAAGAGTAACGACCTTTAATAAAACCCGTTTGGTCTTCCGAAATAATAGAAGGAAGTACTTTTTCTAGTCTATTTGCTAATAACTTAGAAAAAACTTTAGAATCAACATTTAATAAAGATATTGGTCTATAAGATGCACATTGAGCAGGGTCTTTATCCTTCTTTAGTATTAGAGAAATTGATGCTCTATTAAAAGATTCAGGAAGTTTACCAAGTTTCAAAGAAGCCTCAAAAACCCTACAGAGCCAAGGAATCAATAAAGAAGCAAAACATTTATAAAATTCAACGGTAAACCCATCAGGGCCAGGAGCTTTCCCCAGATTCATAGAAAAAATAACATTCTTAATCTCATCCATTGTAATGGAAGTATCTAATAAAAAAGACATATCCTGTGAAATCTGAGGGAAGTCTAACTTATCTAAAAAATCATTCATATATTTAGAATCTCGAGGAGACTCTGATTGATATAAAGAAGAATAAAAATCACAAAAGGTTTGATTAATCCCCACATGATCCAGTATCAATCGATCATTTTGGTTATAAATCTGATTGATTTGAGATTTAACATAAGTAGATTTCAATTGATTAGCCAGCAGCTTGCCAATTTTGTCACTGTGAACATAAAAGTCACTTCTTGTTTTCTTTAATTGGTTTACAATCGAGGACGAGAGTAGTAAACTGTGTTCCATTTGAAGTTCAGTTCTTTGTTTGTATAACTCCTCAGAAGGAGCCATAACATATTTCTTATCAATTTCTTTAATCTTGTCCACAATTGCCATCTCCTCCTGCTTCTGTTTCTTCCTCAAAGCAGCAGAATACGAAATAATCTGACCCCGAATATAGGCTTTAAAAGTGTCCCAAAGAGTGTTAACCGAAATATCTTCTGTATGGTTAATTGTAAAAAAAAGCTCAATCTGTTCATTCATAAAATTAACAAAGTCCGAGTCCTGAAGCAACAGCGAATTAAAACGCAATTGTCTATTATTTGGTATATTGGCCATAATTTTAATAGAAAGCTTAAGTGGAGCATGATCCGAAATGGTTATAGAATCATAATCACATTTAATCACTGAAGGAATAAGACGAGAATCAATGAAAAAATAATCAATTCTTGAATAAGAATGATGAACATGTGAAAAGAAGGAAAAATCTTTTTCCTGAGGATGCAGAAAACGCCAAATGTCCGTCGACCCAGAATCAGAAAGGAAAAAATTAATCAAATTTGCAGATTTATTAGGTAAAGTCCGTAAAGGAGCCGAACGGTCCAAAGCTGGAGACAAACAGGTATTAAGATCTCCGCCCCAGATCAATGAAAACTCGTTCAAATTCGGAAGCTGATCAAACAATGATTTATAAAATTCCGGACAATCCATATTAGGAGCATAAACATTAACCAAAACTACTTTTTTATTAAATAGTAAACCACTAACCAATAAAAATCTACCATTCGGATCAGAGATAATATCCTGTTGTATAAAAGTAACTGAGGAATCTATAAAAATAGAGACGCCTCGAATCTTAGCATTGGAGTTCGAATGAAATTGTTGTCCCTTCCAGAATTTGAAAAAACGTAGTCTGTCCCCCCTCCGTACATGGGTCTCTTGTAAAAATAAAATTTGTGCTTTAAGTCTCCGGAACACTTTAAAAACTTTTTTCCTTTACCGCGTCCTCTACCGCGAAGACCGACACAAAATAGTTATTCAATGCCTTAGCCATTTCCTTATCATCCAATATCAATTTCCCCTTCTCGTCTTCCAAGGGACCTACGGGGACCTACGTTGACTTTAGCCACCCTCTTCCGCTTTTGCTATCTGTTTTTATATTTTGTGCTAATTTACTTTCATCTCTACCCTTTCCTTGTTTCTTGTTTAGTTGTCCTCTGCTGCTTTTTAAAGTTTTCCCAATCCTCCAGTATCCCACTACTCTTTGCGTCTTTGTACACGAGCTTTTAATTTGATACTATTTTTTATTTCCTTAGTTATCCAAGGCTGGCTCTCCCCACACTTACTGTCCTTACTTTTGACTGGAATATACTTTTATTGAGCACTGTGAAAAATCTCTTTGAAAGTATTCCACTGTTCCTCAACTGTCCTACCAAATAGCCTGTACTCCCAATCCACGTTAGCCAACTCCTCTCTCATCCCCTTGTAGTCTCCCTTGTTCAAGCATAATACACTAGTTCTCCATCTGTATGCAAAATTCAATCATACCATGATCACTCTTTTCAAGAGGATCCCTGACTAGAAGATCGTTAATCTTACCTGTCTCATTGCACAGGACTAGATCTAAGATGTTATTTTCCCTTGTAAGTTCACTAACATGCTGCTCAAGAAAGCTATCACGGATGCATTCTATGAAGACCTCCTCAAGACTTCCTCGATCAACCTGATTCACCCAAGCTATGTGGAACTTAAGATCTCCCATGACAACTGCCGTTCCATTCTTACAAGCCTCAGTTATTTCTTTGTTAATCGCCTCTGCCTCTGCAATATTTTTATTAGGCGGCCTATAGACAACACCCACCAGTGATTTTTTTTCCCCTTTACTATTCTTAATCTCTACCCAGATGGACTCAACATTCTGCTCCGCAGATTTTATATCGTCTCTCACAATTGCCCTGATCTCATCCTAATCAAGAGCACCACCCCACCTCTGCCTTCCTGCCTATCTTTCCGTATTACCTGATACCCTCGGATATTTAATTCCCAGTCATCTCCACCTTGTAACCAGGTTTCTGTAATGGCCACTAAATCATATGCCTTGATACTGATCTGTGCCACAATTTCATTAACCTTGTTTCCAATACTACAGGCATTTAGATAAAGCGCCCTTGTACTCATTGTCCTCTTAGAATCTAGTGACCTATGAGATTTTTGTTTTTTACTTTTATGCACTCCACTCTTACTTTTTTCTTCACTAACTCTAGCTTTGGCCTCTGCATCACTTCCCTCTTTTTTGTGTGGGTTCCCATTCCCCTGCCATATTAAGAAAGAAAGATGGCGCCGGTAACTGGTGACTTTGCGTGTGCTCTCCCAAGCAAACTGCCCTCTCCGCGATCCTATACCCAAGAAACTCTTTTAAACCTCCAATCTAGCAAGATCAAGATCAATAACACCCTGGTGAAGCTACTGACCCAGCTGGAGGTCACCGCGCCAGAATTGCTTCTTAAACTCTGGACCGCACCTGGACTCGACCAGCGAGGCCCACCACGTTCCCAGAGACCCGCGGTCTGCTACCGTGCCAGAGCGCTTGGAGACACGGCCCATTCTGACCAGCACCTCTCCGGAGCAGACGACCACACAGAAGTGACGGTGGAGACCTCAAGGTGCCCCAGACACTTCCCCGGAGCGACCACTGTAAAGCCCCGTTGGTGGCCATCCACAGCTGCCGGAAGTGAGGCCTCCGCCACCGACCTCGGAAATTGAGCCTGAGGCTCGGCTGGAGCGGAGGCCTCCGCAACCATGACTCGGCTTGAGGACTTGTTTCAGCAAGGAGCATGGCCATCTAGGATTAAGTGTCGGCTTTGGGGCCTGACCCAATCGAGAGCCCGGGCCCCCGGCAGCTGGAAGTGGCAGCGGAGCCTCCCCCATTACTCGGCCCCACCCGGAGCGCACGATGATGCAATCCGCCGATCGATCCCTGCGGGATGCGTCCACCAACCTCAGAGTTGCCAACAACACACTGCATCGATGGAAACCTGGAAAGATGCACTACTTACCCAAGAAGCGTGGGAAAAGAGCAGGGCTGCTGGTCAGATTGAAGCTGAGGGGCTTCAGGGTCCCTATGCCCACCATCCTACTAGCGAATGTGCAAGCCATAGAGAACAAGGTGGATGATCTTAAAGGGAGACTCACCTACTGCAGGGAGATGCAGAACTGCTGTGTATTCTGTTTCACCGAGACCTGGCTCTCTTCTGCCACGCCCGACTGTGCCATCCGACCGGAGGAATTTTCGATCCATCGGATGGACCACAAGGCGTCATCGGGCAAGACGAGGGGACGTGGTGTCTGCCTACTGATCAACACTACATGGTGCTCGGACACAGTGGCACTGACAAGCTCCTGCAGCCCGGACCTGGAACACCTGTCAGTGAAGTGTCGTCCCTACTATTTACCATGGGAATTCACCTCGGTCATACTGACAATGGTTTACATTCCCCCCCCAGGCGGACGTTGAGTGTGCTCTGAACATAATGTATGCCAACATCAGTGAACTTGAGACCAGGTATCTGGAGGTTTTGCTTATTACAGCCGGGGACTTTAACCAGGCCAACCTCAGAAAGGCGCTGCCAAAGTTATACCAACATGTCTCCTGCCCCACTAGAGGCCCGAATATACTTGACCACTGCTACACAGCAGTCAAGGATGCCTACCGTTCCGTCCCATGACCTCACTTCGGAAAATCGGAGAATCAGGCCGTACTCCTCCTCCCGGCTTACAAACAGAAACTGAAGCGGGAGGTCACAGTGTCAAAAGTAGTGTTGCGTTGGACAGAGGAAACGGATGAGGTCCTCCGTGACTGCTTTGAATCGGTGGACTGGTTAGTATTCAAGGACATGGCAGCTAAACTCGATGAGTATGCCTCAGCTGTCACAGACTTTATCTGGAAGTGCACGGAGGACTGTGTGTCTCGCAAGACGATCCGGGTATTCCCTCACCGGAAACCTTGGATGAATTATGAGGTCAAGTCCCTTTTAAAGTCTAGAACTGCAGTTTTTAGGTCCAGGGATACCAGTCGCTACATGGAATCCAGGCGTGAACTCCAGAAAGCCATTAAGGATGCCAAGAGGCAATATCAAGCCAAATTGGAAGCCCAGGCTAACCAGAGGGATGCCAGTAGACTAAGGCAGGGTTTAAATGAGATCACGAGGTGCAAAGAAAAGGCTGGGAATATCAATAACTGTGGCACTTCTCTTCCTGACGAACTTAACGTATTCTATGCAAGATTCGAACAGAAGAGGAGCGTCCCGCTCCCTCCGGATGAACCGGACCTGGTGGCATCGAGATTCATCGTCACCGAGGAGGACGTTAGAAGGGCCTTCCTGAAGGTAAATCCAAGGAAGGCGACGGGCCTAGATGGCGTCCCGGGATGGGTTCTCTGGGCCTGAGCAAGCGAGCTAGCTGGAGTGTTTGCTGACATCTTCAAGTGCTCCTTGCTTCAGTCTAAGATCCCCTCGTGTTTTACGAAGGCAACAATAATCCCAGTGCCGAAGAAGAGCAAGGTGGCATGCCTGAATGACTATCGACCTGTGGCTCTGACATCAATTGTTGTGAAGTACTTCGAGAGATTGGTTATGGCACACATCAACCACAGCCTACCGGTCAACCTCGATGCTTTGCAATTCCCCTACTGGAGCAACAGGTCAATGGCAGATGCCAGCTCTCTGCCCCTACATTCCTCCTTAGAACATCTGGAGAATAAAGACGCATACATAAGGCTCCTTTTCATTGACTACAGCTCTGCCTTTAATACCATCATTTCAAATAAACTGATTCCTAAACTCCGGAACCTGGGCCTTAGCACTCAGATCTGCAGCTGGATCTTCAACTTCCTCACAGACAGGACCCAGGCTGTTAAAATAGGGGACAAGCTCTCCTCTACAATCACTCTGAGCACCGGTGCCCCACAAGGCTGTGTACTCAGCCCCCTGCTGTACTCACTGTACACCCATGATTGTGTAGCCAAGTTTCCATCAAACTCAATATATAAGTTTGCTGATGACACAACAAATTGTAGCTCGTATCTCGGGTAATGATGAGTTTGAGTACAGAGAGGAAATTAAGAACCTGGTGGCATGGTGTGAAGACAATAACCTATCCCTCAACGTCAGCAAGATGAAGGAATTGGTTGTTGACTTCAGAAGGAGTAGCGGACCGCACGATCCAATTTACATCGGTGGTGCGCAAGTGGAACAGGTCAAAAGCTTTAAGTTCCTCGAGGTCAATATCACAAATGACCTGACTTGGTCCAACCAAGCAGAGTTCAGTGCCGAGAAGGCCCACCAGTGCCTTTACTTGCTGAGAAAACTAAAGAAATTTGGCCTGTCCCCTAAAACCCTCACTAATTTTTATAGATGCACCGTAGAAAGCATTCTTCTAGGGTGCATCACAACCTAGTATGGAAATTGTCCTGTCCAAGACCGAAAGAAGCTGCAGAAGATCGTGAACATGGCGCAGCACATCACACAAACCAATCTTCCGTCCTTGGAATCACTTTACACCGCACGCTGTCGGAGCAGTGCTGCCAGGATAATCAAGGACTCTCCCCACCCAGTCAACACACTTTTCGTCCCTCTTCCCTCCAGGAGAAGGCTCAGGAGCTTGAAGACTCATACGGCCAGATTTGGGAACAACTTCTTTCCAACTGTGATAAGACTGCTGAACGGATCCTGACCCGGATCTGGGCTGTACCCTCCAAATATCCGGACCTGCCTCACATTTTTTTTGCACTACCTTACTTTCCATTTTTCTATTTTCTATTTATGATTTATAATTTAAATTTTTAATATTTATTTTTACTATTTTTAATATTTTTAATATTTAATATTTGTAATCCAGGGAGCGGGAGGCGCAGAATCAAATATCGCTGTGATGATTGTACATTCTAGTTTGGCGACAATAAAGTATAAAGTATATTGATTTAAAGCCTCCCCAACAGCACTAGCAAACAATCTCCCAAGGACATTGATCCTGGCCCTGCCCAGATGTAGACCGTCCAGACGGTACTGGTCCCATTTAGCCCAGAAGCGGTTCTAATGCCCCAAGAATCTGAAACCCTCCCTCCTGCACCACCACTGAAGCCACATATTCATTCTAGCTATTCTGCTATTCCAACTCTGGCTAGCACATGGCATCGACAGTAATCCTGAGATGATTACCTTTGAGGTCCTACTCTTTCATTTATCTCCTAGCTCCCTAAATTTAGCTTGTAGGACCACATCTTGCTTTCTTCCTATATTGTTAGTACCTACATGCACCACGGCAGCTGGCTGCTCACCCTCCCCTTTCAGAATGCCCTGCAGCCTCTCTGAGACATCTCCGACCCTTACACCTGGGAGGCAACAAACCATACAGGAGTCCTGTTTGTGGCCACAGGAGCTTCTCTGTTGCAAAACAAAATTAATTACTCCAATCATAAACACAAGAGATTCTGCAGATGCTAGAAATCCAGAGTAACACACAAAAAAGGTCAGGCAGCCTTTAAGGAAAGAAATAAAGAGTCAATGTTTTGGGCTGAGAGACTTCATCAGGGGTGGGTGTGTGTGTGTGATTGATCATTATATTTAGCGACAATCCCGGTTAACTTGCAAAATTCCTTTGACACGGATGGCCGGCATTACATCTACAGGATCTTTCTGAAAATCTGTTTCCCAGAAGAAGTACTCTGCTCATTACAGGAGGTCCAAGAGGAAGTGAAGGCAACAATCCAGGATCCAAAACATGATCTGAGTTCAAAATTGTTTCTGGGAGGAAGCAAAGCTACAATTGATGATGGTTATCATCTTAATCATTATGTTCTGTGAAATATGACATGGGCAATCGTGGTCTTCTATCTGTCTTTAATCTGAGAATTTCTAAGGAGCTATTCAAAACTTTAGCCTGTCCTTCCCTTGATGTATCTGATGAATGTCATGCGCTGTCAACCGCGACCTTTTTTCCATCAATTTTTCCCTTCGCTATATAGAAAGCTAAGTTAGCATTGATGACTTTGTCATCTTCTGCATAGGTATTCTTTTCAAAATAAAAAAGCAGCAGTCTCTTCAACTGCAGACAATTTCAGAGCTAAGGATATATCAGTTTTCTGGGTCTGTCCTTCACAAAATGCACTGCAAGCTCTCTCGGAATTACCTGATGAATTCAGATCTTGATGAACAGGTTCCCTGATAGACATAGAAATATAGAAAACCTACAGCACAATACAGACTCTTCGGCCACAAAGCTGTGCCGAACATGTCTTTACCTTAGATATTACCTAGGGTTACCCATAGCCCTCTATTTTCCGAAGCTAATTTATCTGCAAATTATCATAATGCTCAGAAACAAAACACCGGGATATCAAGAACACACACAAAATCTGTGTCCATTATAAAATTATGGTCAACAGGAATTTCTTACTGCTAATTTGGCTCTGTTGTGTATGTGGCCTGGTTACACAGCAATGCTGTTAATAAAAATACTGGAGACAGGAGCTAAGGTTCGTGGTTCTTTACTGGCAGAAACCTAACTCGGCACACACGAACAGATCAATACATGCCTAATAGCGCATGCTCAATTTGGGGCTAATAGCGCATTCAACGACATGTTACTAAAACATAAAGTAGTCCCTTATTATACTGTAGGCTATACGGCACAGGCTCAAACCTTTCTTACCAGTTCATTCAGTCTAGGTAGGCATGATGTGAAAATTGGCAAAAACATTTTAGTCTTCTGCAATTTCCTATAGTATTATGGGGCACAGAAACAGGCCTTTCAGCCCATGAAGTCCATACTGACTTTTTGTCCACATGCACTAATCCCATTTGCTGATATTATGTCCATATGCTTACATGCCTTGCCTATTTAGGTGTTTGTCTACTGGCCTCTTGCGGCATGATCTAGATGTCAACCACCATCTGCATGAAAAACCTTACCTCTTAATTCCTCTTTAAAACTCATTAGTCTCACCTTAAAACTGTACTCTCTTGTTTTGGATACCACCACCATGGGAAAAAGATTCTGACTGTTTACCCTATCTGTGCCCCTCATAATCTATGTACTTCTATCAGGTCACATCTCAGCCTCCTTTGTTCTAGGAAAAGAAACCTAGCATATCCAATCTCCTCCCCCAACTCTACTCTGCATTTCTGAAACAACAAGCTGGTAATACGATACAGGAGGATGACCACACATCAGGCTTGTTGCATTCCATTTCTTTATAGCTGCTTTCCATCTTCGCTGTCTCATGAAACAAGTTTTCAGACTATTTGAAGTCTGATGGAATTAATGAATCGCCATCAGTGAGACCCTTGAGTTATCTAGCCTGCATTCTATGCAGGCCACACTGGATAATGTGAGGGGTTTCTTCCTGGGACATGTCTGGAGCTTACATCACATTCATGTGTGGAAGACTGTTTGCCACAATCAACTCAACTGCCCAGGGCACAGAGGAAAGTGGAAGCTTTCATGTTGTGACTTTGCCAGCCAGGTTTTTAAGAAATTCATGATCCAGAAGTCTGGAAAAGCTGGGTCACCATGGAGCTGACCTGACAGACCAGGCTTTGGCATACAGGCAAGTTAGGAAGCAGAATGTGCTGTAGCTTCCATCAAGTGGATCTGTGGTTACCATGGAAGGCTCCCTACTCACAGATTACACTGATATCCCACTTCATAGAGTCTCAGACGTTTATTGTGTTTCTCAAGATACCTGTTGCCTTCATCATGTGGTATGGCAATTCTGTCCGCTTAAAACAAGATAATTTGCTAACAACGCAACTGATCTGAGAGCGAATATGTTAAAGTACTGAATGGATTCTGACGTTAACACACATTTGATTTTTAAAAAACAGGGATTTTTATTCTTTTTTTCCTTTTTAATTTCACCTGACAAAAATTAGTTGGCAAAGATTAGATGTCTGACCCAAAATCAAGCGTACTGTTCCTTACATACATTCAGTGGTCACTTTATTAGGAACCTCCTGTACCTAAAAAAAGTGGCCATTTTGAGTATGTTTGTGGTCTTCTGCACATGTAGCCCATCCACTTCAAGTTTGGACATGTTGCATGTTCAGAGATGCTCTTCTACACACCACCATGGTTATTTCAGTTATTGTTGCCTTCCCGTCAGCTTGAACTAGTCTGGGCATTTTCCTCTGACCTCCCTCATTAACAAGGCGTTCTCTCCCTCAGAACTACCACTCATTGGATGTTTCTTTTTTATATACCTTTCTCTGTAAACTCCTAAGACTGTTGTGCATGAAAATCCAAGGAGATCAGCAGTTTCCAAGATACTCAAAACACCCTGTCTGGCACCAACAAACATTCTATGGTCAAAGTCACTGAGATCACAGTTCTTCCCCATTCTGATGTTTGGACTGAACAACAACTGAACCTCTTGAGCATGTCTGCATGCTGTTATGTATTGAGTTGCTGCCACATACTGGGCTGATCAAATATTAGCATGAACAAGCAGGTGTACCTAATAAAATGGCCACTGAGTGTATGTCCAGGACATTTTATATTTAGTACTGTTGACCAGATGAGGATTCATGGTAACCGTAAGCGTCCAAGCTGCATTAGCGTTATCAATATTCCTCACTGCAGTCATTTACTTCCTTCAGTGCTAAAGTAACATTGGATTTGTCTGGGCTCTTCTGCAGGTGGCTGCCAAGAAATACCGGAATTTTGAAATTCCTAAAGAAATGTCTTCTCTCTGGCGTTATCTGAAAAATGCATATGAGCGAAGCGAGTTCAAGTGTACCTGTCCATCCATTGAAGAGATTGAAAGGGCCTATGCCGATATTGCCAAAGAAATGCAATGACAATAACTGACTCACATTGTACAGCAAAATCCCAGTGTATGGAAGTACCCAATTGTATTCTTTGAATAGAGAAGTATGATAGAAATCTATTTCACTTTCAAGCGTTGATAGCCCACTTCTAGCGAGATGCCTGTTAAATGCAGCTTGGTCACTTTAATGTTAAAAGCACCTATCCTATACCCTGGATCGTCTACTTATAAAACTATATTTTGGAGGAACTTATTAAATTTATTTTGTTACAAATGCAGAATATTTAAAAAAGAAAAACATAGAAAGAGGAACAGCTGTTGACTTGAGTCTGATACCAGCCTGAAATGTCCCTCACTAAATATATTTATCCTTGAGGTTTATCTGTTTACCTGCAGTTAGATCTTTTGGTCTTAAGACCACATAGTTCTCCTTTAACATTAGTATAATACAATTTTATTACACAGTATGTGCCTGCAATCATAAAACATACTGTACCTATCTATTTAACTATAAACAACCTATAGGGGGTTAATAGTTTGGTTTGGACAAAGTAAAATAAAATTGTATCATTTACAGCTAATTTCAGACAAAATTGCACATTATTAATTCACTGGAATCTATAGCTGCAATTGTGGGAGGCTGATCTGAGACCCTCTAACTCTCAAGGATACCTTCTTATGCATTGGAGAAATCTGATCCCCATTCCTTTTTTTATTTTCATTGGATGGGGGTTTAACTGTCAATGTCAGCATTTACTGTCCATCCTTAATAGTAATGACTTAATGAATTTAAATTCCTCACGTGCTATATCAGAACTTAAAATCACAACTATAGATTTCTGGTCCAAAATTAGTTTCCTTTCCAGTAACTTAACTGCTACACCCTTTAGCCAATACACACAACGCTATTATTATATTTTTGCTTGTTAGTAGCTTCAAAATACTTCAACAACCGGCATGAACAGGATATCTTTACACAACACAGTAATGAAAATGTCTATACTAAGATTTAATCGTAATTTTTTCACTGTGACAGTCCCTCAAACTGACTGTTTAATTCATGCACTTAAAATTAATTATCATGTTGGAAAAAGGATCAGTCATGAGAAACTGAAGTAGGAAATGTTAAAAATGTCTCTTTATTAATGTAAACTGGTTAAACATCTTTGTCCGCTCTTTGTTTCCTTGGTGTCTATTCTAAAGGCTGATCAAGGCAGAGTTGCTAATGAACCATGCACTTCAAAATACCACCCAGTAGTATCAGTGGACAACCATGCAATATTCTCCCCTGAAGAATACAGTTTTCCTATCCCCGTATCTCCAAATCAGTGCTCTATAATGTGGGATGATGAGATCATTGTTGAATACTAACTGGTCTTTATTGACTATGCCAGCCTTTGTCCCTCCTACCTAACCAATCTTTCTGCAAAGCAATAAATTTCACAACTGATATAAGTGACAATAAACCCTATTCTTTTTCTGATTCTGAAATCCCGGCTCGACACTCATGATGTCCAAACAGGCAAGATCTGTTTGAACATCATGAGTGTCAAGTGGGGATTTCAGAATCAGAGTAAGAATCGGGCACAAAATAGGAAGAGAAATTAAAGACTTCAATTTATAATATTTTTGAATTTTCATTTTGTGTTTTTGACATTCACAGTTACTTTAGAATGTGATTGTTTGATCTCAAATGCAGGAAAGAGTTTATTGAAGGATTATGAGTATTGCAATAATGATTTTTTGGGTTTATATGTTGTCAGATTAGTAATGCTATTTTCATAAATATTAAGAAATCATGAACAAATACTATCTTAATGACATGAATATGAAAGTCCCACATTTTTCTGCACATGTCCATTAATACTGTACATTCCAAAAAATTATTTCTTTCAATGTTTTGTTATATGCTTTTGTTACGCCTCTTTGTTGTGATATTTATCTTGTATCCGATTATAGTCTTATTATCTTCTGAAGTAAATATTTCCCAATTCCATTTTTAGTAAACAATCATGCATTAATGTCAAAATCCTGAGGATCTGAATACATGATATTTCCTCAGCTCCTGCTTCTCCTGTTGTTAATTAGCTTCTCGCTGAGTGACAGGGAGTAACAGACAGCGTGAGAGAAAGTGGAACGTAACAGTATGAAGGTGGGTGTGCGAATGAGAATGAATGTGTATATATATGCAGTGTGTTGCTAACCAGATTCAGCAACATTGATACAGTTTTCTGTCACAGCAGCAAAAGCTTCCCAGTAATACTATAGGTTGAATTTAGTACAAGGTTAGCACAGGTTAAGCCACAAATTCTTGAGAAATATTTTCCTGTCTTGTATAGTTTACTGCAAAACAGATTTGTGAGGGTGTAATATGAGTCCCAAGACTAGTAACCCATTCTTTTGCTCCATCATACAGTTGTGGAGCTATATCTACAAGTAACTGTATTATATTTCACTTATAAATGAAAATTAAAATTTTCATTTTTTAAACACAAGGAAATCTACAGATGCTGGAACTCTCACAAAATGCTGGAGGAACTCAACAGGTCAGGCAGCATCTATGGAAATGAATAAACAGTTGATATTTTGAGCTGAGACTCTTCCTCAGGTCTGAGAAGGAAGGGGGAAGGCGCCAGAATAAAAAAAGGTGGGGGGATGGGAAGGAGGCTAGCTGGAAGGTGACAAGTGAAACCAGGTAGGTGGGAAATGTCAGGAGCTGGAGAAGAAAGAATCTGGTAGGAGAGGAGAGTGGACCATAGTAGAAAGGGAAGGGGGTCGGGACCCAGGGGGTAGTGATAGGCAGGTGAGAAGAGGTAAAAATTCAGCGTGGGGAGAAGAGGAAAAGGGGAGGTGAGGAGAACTAATTTTACCGGAAGGAGAAATTGGAAGCTACCCAGTCAGAATATAAGATATTGTTGCTCCATCCTGAGGGTGTCCTCACCTTGACACAAGAGGAGGCCATGGACTGACATG
The DNA here is from genome assembly GCF_963921235.1 of Mobula hypostoma. Taxonomy (NCBI): domain Eukaryota; kingdom Metazoa; phylum Chordata; class Chondrichthyes; order Myliobatiformes; family Myliobatidae; genus Mobula; species Mobula hypostoma. The sequence goes on from NC_086106.1 coordinate 61,880,958, forward strand.
TTGGAACAGGAGTGGAGATCGTGATTAAAATCTGGAAAGTTCCACTTATGGTGGATCGAGCAGAGCTGCTCAACAAGGTGGTCTCCCAATTTATGTCGTCATCTTTTAAATCTGTGTTGTACAGCCATACCCCAATGGAAGAACATCGTATTCAAGTTGACACTCTCAAATTAGAGTACACGGTAATTTTCAGAAACTAAATGTAGTCCTTTATTGGCACTTAGATTTTATTATATGAATACTTTCTTTATCCTGCAAGGTGATGATCCATACTGTACTTAAGATTAACAAACAAAGCATAGCAATACAGCTCTGTTCTATTTCATAAGGAACAACAAAACTAATTTCTGTACAAAATTATTATTTATTGACATTTTGTTTGCAATACTTGATTACAAAAGTATTTACACATCCTCCAGCCGCAGCCTCTCATTGGATAAGGTCAGGTTTGATTAAACAGAAATCTTACTGAGAGATTAACTCTGACACTGTGCTTAACTGATGATCATGCTGTTGGATGTTTCGGTGAACATATCGTCAGTCGGTAACACAGTACTTCCAGAAACAGGCTGATGGGGGGGAAAAAAATAGAAGAAACCACAATCATTACTGCTCACAATTGTGAATTTACATAGAAATAGGAGCATTCTATCCAGATACTTAAACTGTTAAACTATGCATAATAATGGGTAATTGAAGTCATACCAATTAATATTTATATACAAGTCTAGATACAATTAAAGAATGATTAAGATATCAATGTGAATTAAAACAAAAAAAATGATGATAATACTCAACAGGTCACAATTTATGAAGGTGGGAAAAAATAAAGAGATAAATATTTTAGACTAATGGCTTTTCAGCAGAAAAGCTGGAGATAAAGTGTAAGGATGCAGAGAGAGAATAAAGCAGTGGTGAAATCACGGAGGAATGTCCTCAATAGAATGAAATGGCAAATATTTTCACTAGGAAACTATGGCAAGCAAAATAATTTTAAAATGTTGATACTTTTAAAAAATCAATAAAATAATTTTTTTCTCTAATAATCAAACAGATTGAAGGAATCACAACTATTCTTATGTAAAAGTAACTTTACATTTTCTCCTTTTAAACATCCACAGCCTTGCAATTCACATTCATATAAATAGGCTGACAGACAAAGTCTCTGAGAACAAATGCCCAAGTACCCACAAGTCCAGTGGTGGGGCACAGCTGGGATTGGTCAGCAGAACTCAGTTAGTGACCTCTTTCTGGGACACCATAAACCATTTCCAATAAATGTCCTGACGAAGGGTCTCGGCCTGAAACGTCGACTGCTCTTCCTACAGATGCTGCTTGGCCTGCTGCGTTCACCAGCAACTTTGATGTATGTTGCTTGAATTCCCAGCATCTGCAGAATTCCTGTTGTTTCCAATAAATGTTGGCAGTTTTCTCAGAAACCACTAGCAAAACCCTGGTAATTATTTGTACCTTGAATGATTAAAAGGATTGTCCATACATTTGAACATTAATTTTGTTGAAAATATCAAAAACAAAACTGATCTTTCATGAAGTGCCTTGAGAGTGCTATCAAGTAAAATAAGGCACCAAGTCACATTATAGACTATTAGGACAAGTAATTAAAAACGTGGTCAGAGAATAAAGTTTTAAGGAAGATCTTAAAGAGGATGATGGACATAAGGAGGCAACAAGTTTTACCAAAAGAACTCCAGAGCTAAGAAATAAGAGCAAGAGAGAACCATATATTCCTTCAAGCATGCATTAACCTTAATCAAGATAACATCTGAACATCTATCTCTTCCATTTCTGGTTATTCAACATATATATGATTTACCATGTACAAAAATCTTTTCATTTCATTTTTGACTATATTCAATAACATTATCCATTATCTCCTGACAACTAGTTAAGTTGATTGAGGTTCCCTTATTCGCAATGTTAAATTTATTGCAAACACATCTTCACTTTATTTCCTTCATCATCAAATTTTTCGGTCACATTTGCTGGCGTCTAAAACCCACAGATGATTACAACTCTCCTTGGCAATGCATTAAGTTTTTCTTTCACTTTAATACCATCTGTAACCTCTTTAGACAGCTGTAAATAGATTACTTTTCTCACACACTGCAAATTATGAAATACCAACTGACACAACCGATTGACAGATGACGCAATAGCCACTGCTCTACATACCATCCTTACACATCTGGAGAAGAAAGATGCTTATGTGAGAATGTTATTCTTGGATTACAGTTCAGTATTCAACACCATTAATTCCCTCCAGGCTTGACAAGAAGCTCAGAGACTTCGGCCTTGACCCTGCCTTGTGCAGCTGGATCCTGGACATCCTGTCAGATCACCAGCAGGTTGTAAGAGTTGGCTCCCTCACCTCCAACCCTCTGACTCTCAATACAGGAGCCCCTCAGGGCTGTGTACTGAGTCCCCTTCTTTACTCCTTGAATACCCATGACTGTGTCCACACCCACAGCTCCAATCTGCTAATTAAATTTGCCGATGACACTATATTGATTAGCCTTATCTCAAACAATAATGAGGTGGCTTACAGGGAAGAAGTCATCTCTCTGACACAGTGGTGTCAAGAAAACAACCTCTTCCTCAATGTTGCAAAAACGAAGCTGTTTGTGGATTACAGGAGGAATGGAGATGGGCTATCCCCTATTGGCATCAATGGATCTGGGGTTGAGAGGGTAAACAGCTTCAAGTTCCTCAGCATCCACATCACCGAGGATCTTACATGGTCTGTGCACACCAGCTGTGTGGTGAAAAAGGCACAACAACACCACCTTCACCTCAGATGGTTCAGGAAGTTTGGTACGGGCCCCCAGGTCCTAACAGCTTTCTACAGGGGCACAATTGAGAGCATCCTGACTGGCTGTATCACTGCCTGGTATGGGAACTGTACCCCCCTTAATCATAGAACTCTGTAGAAAGTTGTGTGGACAGTCCAGCACATCTGTAGTTGTGAACTTCCCATGATTCAGGACATTTACAAGGACAGGTGTTTAGAAAGGGCCTGTAGGATCATTGGGGACCTGAGACATCCGAACTACAATCTATTCCAACTGCTACCATCCGGGAAGCAGTACCGCAGCATAAAAGCCAGGACCAACAGGCTCTGGGACAGCTTTTTCCACCAGGCCATCAGACTGATGAACTCATGCTGACTTGAGTGTACTCTATATTACAATGACTGCTCTATTTATTATAAATTATAAATTACTATGATTGCGCATTGCGCATTTAGATGGAGCCGTAACGTAAAGATTTTTACTTCTCATGTATGTGAAGGATGTAAGAAATAAAGTCAATTCAATTCAATTCAATACCATTGCTCACCTAGCATTTGAAATTAATCAAACTTCCCAATCGATATAACCAAAGCCTCATGCCTTATTCAAGGCTAATTTTTTGATTGTACATTTGCACTCCTTCTCAAGATATACAGTATATTATGTAAAATATTATATCAGTTCATGATTAGAAAATTTTATAGCTTAACATAAATTAGTACAGAACTCAATATTTAAGAATGAGCTTGGCTCTGCTGGTTGTTAAAAAGGTCTTTTGGAAATTCTAAGAACTCGCCCCCATTTTATGTTAAAAATTTGCCTTGACTAATTTGTTGTAAATTGCCCATGGTTGTTATATTGATTGAAACTTTCCAATTTCTTGAACAACTCTAAATCAAATAATATGGGTTCTTTATTAATAGATATAAACTCTTCATACCAATGGATTCCTGTCCCTTGTTAATACACACCCAATTTCACAAATTGATGATAGGACTATAGCCTTCACAACACAATAATTGCTATTTTTTTCCTACTCTTGGAATGTTCCTAGCCATAACCATTATGCACTCATGAATCTGTAAGGGTATATGATAAAATCAATCACGCAATTATTTTGTCAGTTTGTTACAAACGCTTTAGCTATCTGTATGAAACATTTTGCTCTGAGAATTCAACTGACAAATAGTTGCATTTAATATGCTTTGAGATCAAATGGAAATGTGAAATCCTCCGTGAAAAAAATGGGAATCTTTAATGGAGCATAGTACAGGACATGAAATTCGATGGCATCTTCCGCACAGAAGCCATCGGATGCTGTGACAGTAGGGGACAGTATAAAAGGAAGCAGTGTGGATGTCAACGTGGAAAGCAGCGTTAAAGGTCAGGGGCCTGCCTTTGCCTGAGCTAAGCTCAGCTTGGACGAGAACACTGATCAAATTTCCACTGCACACTTTACAGGTAAGGCTACTGCTTCTTTTGTGACAGGCACCTTTGACTGGTCTCATTTTATTCTTGAGTTTCCACCACAATGACTGATCATGCATCAGGAAAAGAAGTGCTCAAGTATGTGCTTTTCATGGCACTCTATGAGCACAGTCAGCCACTCCATGTCCAGAACAAGTACTAGTGATTCTCTTTGAAATGGCACTTTAAGAAATCCCATCATAGTGGCAGAACAGAGAGATGAATGATGCTTCTTTTGTAAAAGTTGAAATTAGATTTAGTTAGAGTCTAACCATGTCTTGTGTTTAACTCGTTCAACACTGTTATGTAATGAACTAGATTTGACTATTGAGCTGAAGGTAAAGGAACATTTGAGATGCGTGATCATAATATGATAGAATTCACCTTGCGGTTTGAAAGGGAGTAAATGGAACTGCAGAGGCATGAGTGAGGAGCTGCCAAAATTGATTGTAATGGTCACTAGCAGGACTAACAACAGAAAAGGCATTTCTGGGAGCAACTTGGAATGTGCAGGATAGATACATCCTAAAGAAGAAGTATTCTAAAGGGAGGATGAGCAACCATGGCTGACAAAGGAAGTCAAAGATAGCATAAAAGCAAAAGTGAGGGCATATAATATTGCAAGAATTAGTGGGAAGTCAGAGAATTGGAAAGCTTTTAAAAACTAACAGAAGGTAACTAAAAAGCATTAAGGAGAGAAAACATTAACTATGAAGGTAAGCTAGCTAATAATATAAAGGAGGATACCAAAATTTATTCAGATTTGTAAAGGGTAAAAGAGAGGCAAGAGTTGATATCGGATTGCTGGAAAATGATGTTTGAGAGGTAGGAATGGGGGGAGGGGGCAAGGGAATAGTAGATGAACATAATAAGTACTTGCATCACTCTTCACTGTGGAAGACACTAGCAGCATGCCAGAAATTCGAGAGTGTCAAGGTGCAGGAGTGAGTGTAGTTGCTATAACTAAAGAGAACATGCTTGGGAAGCTGAATGATCTGAAGATATGAATCTATTACCACAGACAACTTTGGAGACCAGGTGATTTGGTATACTTAAGGCAGAGCTTGGTAGGTTCTTGATTGGACACAGCATCAAATGTTATGGGAAAAAGGCCAGGAAGTGGGGCTGAAGACAGAAAAAAAAAGATCTGCCATGATTCAATGGTAGAACAGACTCGATGGGCCGAATGGACTAATTCTGCTCCTATATCTTACGATTTTATGGACTAAGATAGATGAATCACCTGGACCAGATAGACTCCATCCCAGTGTACTGAAAGAGGTAGCTGAAGGGATTATGGAGGCATTAGTAATGATCATTAGATAATCAAATGGCTCCACTTTTTAAGAAGGGAGGAAGGTAAAAGATGGGAAATTATAGGCCAGTTAGCCTGACTTCATTTGTTGGAGAGATGTTGAAGTCCATTATTAAGGATGAGGATTCAGGGTACTTGGAGGCACATGATAAAATCAGCCAGAGTCACCATGGCTTCCTTAAAGGGAAATCTTGCCTGACAAATCTGTTGGAATTCATTGAGGAAATAATAGGCAGGATAGACAAAGGAGAGTCAGTGGATGTTGTTTACTTGGATTTTCAGAAGGCCTTTGACAAAGGTGCTGCACATGAGACTATGAAACAAGATAAGAGCCCATGGTTTTACAGGGAAGCTATCAGCATGGATAACAGGCTGGCTGACTGGCAATAGACAATGAGTGGGAATAAAGGAGTTTTCTGGTTTGCTGCTGCTGACTAGTGGCATTCCACAGGCTTTGATAACAGATTTGATGGCTTTGTGGCTAAGTTTGCAAACAATACAAAGACGGGTGGAAGGTGGAAGGGTGGTGACAAGATATGAGAATGGGGTTGAGAGGGGATAATATATCAGCCATTATGGAAAGGCCTAAAGACTCGATGGGCCAAATAGCCTAATTCTGCTCCTATGACTCCTGGTGTTATGGAATTACGGTATGGGCTATCAAATCCCCCAAGTTTGACAGCCTTGGAAGATGCAGGCAAGACTCTCCCTCAGAATGCCACATTAGTATATTTCCAAGCACCACACCCTTCCTGCCCTTTAATTATCACTTATTTTCCAACAGGATTCAATATTCACAGGTGGACTATACCAATCTCTCCCTTTCTGATGAAATCTCATCATAAACTAAATCACCACAGCCTTGATATTTCTCTTTTACATAATGAACTATCCCCACTATGTTTTATTTGCAGATTAGACTTCTACCAGTATTGTGCTGATTAACTGATAAGCTCGAGATAGAGGTGAGAACTCAGAGATTTGCAAAGTTAAGTGAAGTTTTGAAAGAAAGGAAAATCATCGTTGGTTTATATTTAAAAATTTTATTTAGAAAAGGTAAAAGAGGTTTCCTTGAAGATTTGATGAATTGTGAGGTTGGATCAGAAGAATGATAAGCAACACACACAAAATTCTTGAGGAGCTCAGCAGGCCAGACAGCATCTATAGAAAAAAGTACAGTCGACGTTTCAGCCCGAAACCCTTCGTCAGTCCTACCGAGGGATTTCAGCCCGAAATGTCCGCTGTACTTTTTTCTGTGGATGCTGCCTGGCCTGCTGAGTTCCTCAAGCATTTTGAGCAGGTTGCTTGGATTTCCAGCATCTGCAGATTTTCTCTTGTTTGTGATCAGAAGAACGACACTTCCCTTTGCTCAGACACTGACCTCTCTTGCTGAACTTCGGAGCAGGTGGGTCTAACTTCGAGAACCTGGGCTGTTGGAGACGTTGAGTGGCAGTGAGCTTCCACAATAGCAGCTTCATATCATCAACCTGCATGAGTGATTTACAACAGAGAAAACAAGACAATCATTGAAAAACACAACCCTGTGGCATTACTTTACAGTGTCCTGGGTGATCTGATAAGACTGCTGAACTGACAAATGTTTCATCAGCATTGAAGGATGAAAATGCCAAATACAGAGCAAAAGAGTTCACGTTTGAATTGTGTCTTATCAAATTCTCAAGCTGTTGCAAGGCACTCTTCATCCATTTATTCTCCTGACAGTCACTGTCCGTTAGTATTTGAAATTTCCCTCAGTCAAATGTTGCATATGAAGACTGAATGTGCAGGGATATGATAAATATTGCAGGTTAACCCAGTGTGGACAGCATGAATGATGTCAAGTGAACAAAATAGATATAGAAATGGAAAATGTTGACAAGACTCATCTAGTCTTATGATCTTATAAGCTACCTAGTCTCAGGTGGCATATTTAGAGGGAGAAACTGTTACCATTCCAAGTCAATGACGCTCTTCACAAAGACCTGCTGAATATTTCCACCATTTTCTGCTAAATTTCTGCTTTCCAGCATTGGTCATCCAGCCCACCTGGCTTCACCTATCCCCTTCCAGCTAGCCTCCTTCCCTTCCTCGCACATTTTTATTCTGGCATCTTCCCCCTTCCTTTTCAGTCCTGTTGAAAAGTCTCAGCCTGAAATGTTTGCCTGAGCTGCTGAGTTCCTCAAGCATTTTGTGTCTGTCTCTTTGGTAATATTTTGCTTTTGGAACTAAACAGAAACTCTGGAGGTACGGAGGGCCTGGTGATCGTCAGGGACAGCAGGACTGAGACACAAATGTTACACAGAACATTCAAGCATTTGGTCACATTTTAGTTCCATGCTGATCTGATGTGCAGCATTTCCCTTACAAGAGGCAGCTCTAGGTCTTTCTGGACAATAAAACGATTGATTCCGTGCGGTGTTATTATGATTAAGCACACTCCCATGGTGAGGAAATGAAAGTCAGGAAAGAAAGCTGTGTCATAGCACCATCTACTGGTCATCCTGGGAAAGACTGTGATAATCTAAAACAAGCCATGTTTCATTGGATGCATAACTGAAAGAGAAGCTAATTAGGAAACTAATTTCAACACCCAGTTTCCTTGAGCTTTTCAACGAGCATTTCTACAAATGTTTCTTCCAAGCCACATCAGGAGATCCTAAGGTTAGATCAATGATGTAGTTTAGGGAATGAATTTTGGAAATTAGTCTAAGGTAGCTGAATCTATGCCTATAACAAAAGACAATACCCTTAATGAAAAAGGTAACACAGTAAAGGGGAAAAAAAGCGATCCAAATTTAGTGAACACATCTTGACACTTACCAGATTGGTATTGACTCCAGGTTTGTTCATAGTACCTGTGAAATATTAAGAGTTATTGAGCAAAGTTTCACTCTAGCAATCATGAAATCACATTCCTGGATTGTAGTTCATAACAGTTTTCAAAACTGTACTTGTGAATCTAATCTAATTATACATTAAGTAGTTTTCAACAGAATTGTTATTTTGCCAAATTAACAAATGGAAAATGCAGAAACTTGGTGTCAGAGATAGATCTAGTTCATGTATTCCCATATAACCAATCATTTTCTACTGATATACTTCCTTGCTAGTTTCAACCCATTTGTGCAACAAGACTTAATTGTACAAGAACTGTATGCAGCAAAATAACAGGACGTATTCCTTTAAAACAAGCAATGCAAAGTGACTCGGAAAGTAGTTCTCTTACCTTCTTGCAGATCAGTCAACACCTTGTCTTGCTTTGGAAGCACAGAATAGAATTCATCTGCCATCCTTTCTCCAATGGGTGGAATATTGTTGGACAGAAAGCCCATTGCATCCATATCCATTCTAGAGTTAAATTCTGTTAAATATTAATCAAATATGAATCAACTGTTCTGTGACAATAATCACCTAATACCAAAACTGGTTTGCATAAGAGATATGTTAAAGACATATCTTGTAACTGTGGAGAAGGTGCTATGTGCCATTCCATTAACTTGTGATGCATCACTGAAATAATTAATATGCCATTGATGAGTGTGTGACCAAATCAGACATGCAGAATTATCCATACCACCACCAATCCAAGGCTTTGTTCTGGAGCAAGGATTGTGTTGCTGATCTTTGCCCAGATTTGTAAAAATAAGTCTTCAGTATCACTTAGCAAAGAAGTTGTAAATCTTCTTGCACTCTTAAGCCCTCTTGCTGTACAACAAAACCTTTCAACGTCACAGTAGGGAACACACTTCAAAAGTACTCCAGTGGATAGACAGCCCTTTGGGGTATTGTGAGGTTGCAAAAGTTACCACAGAGGTGCAAGACTTTATTTTCATTTGTCCCCATGAAACAGCCCCTGACTAGTCACTAAATCTGCAGGTGAACAATGTTACTTGGGAAAGTACAAGAGCTGCCTGCAAACGTAATGCCGTACCACAAAATGAGGTTGTCCTTTTGAAGGAAGGAAGGAAATGAAGGAGGAAAATGATTGGGCTTGAAAATTGATTAATTAATTTCAAGCAGGTTTATTATTTATTTAGAGATACAGTGAGGATCAAGCCCTCCGGCCCAGCACCCACCTATTTAACCCACCTGTTGAATTTGGTCCCACTGCAGCATAGCATTCAGTGAAACCCTATCACAGTTCAGGGCAGTCTGGAGTTTGGAGTTCGATTCCAGTGCTGGTTTTTTTAGGAGTTTGTACATTCTCTTAGGTGAACCACTTAGGTTTCCTCCAGGCACTTTGGTTTCCTCCCACAGTCCAAAGATTGATTGGTTAGTAGCTTAATGGTCATTATAAGTTGTCCTGTGTTTAGACTATTGTTAAATAAGTAGGCTGCTGGATGGTGCAGCTTGATGGGCTGGAAGAGCCTGTACCATGCTCTATCTTTAAATAAATAAAATAAAATAACCCTAACCTAATCCCAGGAAAATTAATAATGACCAATTAACCTACTAACCAGTCTGGCTGGGTGTAGGGAATCCCAAGCACAGGCTGAATGCAGCCCTCCGCTCCTGGTGAGTTCCGGCCCCAGGGCACTGGTTGTACCGATTAACGCTTCACTGAGTCCAGAGGGGCAGTGGATAAAGTCAGGTAGCACAGACCCAGGCTGTTCATCCTGCCGCAGCCATGCCAATTGTTAAGAACTAATCCCATTTACCAGCACATAGACCATAACTTACTTTGGTGATTCAAGTGCTCATCCAAATGGTTGTGCGAGTATGAGCCCTCACTGCCCACTAACTCTGTGCATTCTGGATTCTAATCTCTTGTTGGGTGAAAATGCCCTTTAAGCTTCCTATTCCTCACCTTAAACCAAGTCACTCTGGCACTAGGCGTCTCTGCAAGGGGAAAGGTTTCTTGTTATCTCCCATATTTATGCCTTCTGCACTTTTGTGTATCTTTATCAGGTCCCTCCCAGTGTAGGCCAATCTCAGGAAAACAAACCTACTCTATCCATTTCTGTCACAATTGAGATCTTCAATCCCAGGCAGCATCTTGATGAATCATTGTTGCACCCTCTTTGGTGCAATCTCATCCTGCCTAACATGTGGTAGTCAGAACTACACATAATATTTCAGCTGTGGCTTAACCGATATTTCCAAAGTTGTACTGAGACCTCCCTGCTCCTTCTGATGAATGGAAACAACCTGTAGACCATCAAATGATTTACCTGTGCTTCTGTTTTCAGGGATCTTTGGACTCGTAGACCCAACTTCCTTAAATCCTCAATATTCCTTGGGGCCCGACTATTCATTAGTGCAGATTTTACCCTGATTTGACACCCACCCCTCATAAAAAAGTGACATCCTACTCTAAATCTCATTTATCCCTCTGAACTTATCAGCTGATCAGTCTTATCATCTTCCCAATTAATCAGCTGATCAAATTATTCTACAGCCCAGGACTACCCTCTTCATTGTCAACAACATCAATTTTCATGCCATATGCAAATTTATTAATCACACACCTGCTACAGTCATATCTGTCACTAATATGTATATAACAAATAGCAATTAATCACTCAGATACACAAGCTGGTTATAAATTTCCAATCATAAAAATAACCATCTACCATTATCATTTGTCTCCTGTCACTGAGCATTCAACTCTCCTCCCAATTTGCCAATTTGCATTGGATTCCATGGCCGATTAGTTCACTTTTTTCACATATACTAAGTTAACAGTGAAAAGATTTTGTATCCTATCCAGACAGATCATTCCAAACACAAGTACATTGAAGAGTACAAAAGGTTTAAAAAATGAATGCAGAATATAGTATTACAGCAACAGTTAAAGAGAAAATATGATACAGCTAAATAAGTATCAGGTCCATGACAAATAAAATTTGTACATGTGAAGACACCATTACTGTCAACCATAAATGCTCTCCTGTATATCAGTTGTGCTCTGCTGTTTGGTTTCTCTTGGGCAGCAACTTGCAGCGTGAGCTTTTGATTTCAGCCTAATAAAAATTGGAAAAGTGTAATATTTCCATTGCAGAAAGTGAGGACTTGAAATAGATATTTGCCCATTGGAGTTAACTACTCTTGATTTTGCCTGTAGTGCAATGCTGCAATAATAATCAGACAGAAATCTGAGATGGAAGAAATTATGAATTGCCTCTAAGTTTTCAGAATAATTATTCTAAAATAACAACCAAACCTTTGTAAATGAGACAACTCTTGGATAGTTCAGTCAGAGAGCTGGCAAGGCATGACTGGCTTTGCCTGTACTACAGTATCCCTGAATCTCTGAAGATCGGATACACTGAGGTACCTCAGAGATTTTTCAGGGAAAAAAAAACAAGCACCGTTGACAGCTTTACCCTTTTTTAGAGAAAGAATTTGAGCTTGATCCCATGACTTTCTCTAGTCGCTACTGAACTCCAACTACAAGTGATTACAAATATCGGTTCTTTTCCATCATGAGATAACATAACAACGCTAGTCAAGGGGAGTGAGTAAAATTTGTTATCTCAGAAAAGGTATCATGAGCTGTAAATAAAATTAGACATTGCTGGACGCACTCAGTAGGTCAGGAAGCATCTGTTTAAAGAATCCGAGTTAATATTTCAAGTCAAAACTTCACCAGAAATGGAAAAGAGACGAAACAAGTTTAGTGTTTATTTGACTCCTCCACAGGCAGAAGTCCCAATTAAATACTGAAAGAAGGTAAATCTCTCATCTCTGTCAGATACCAATGCCTGAATTTGGGCAGTCTCTGCCCACTGTCCCATGAATCCATAAAAGAAGTACAGAAGTATAAAATTTAATGTACAGGAGTTTCCTCACTTACCATCTTGTGTCCTGGAGCTCTCAGGATAGACTGGATGAGATTTCAATGGACTAGCTGCCGACAAGATAGCCACTGCACAGATGAACACCCAAGTGTACATGATGCCTCTTGAGGTCTGCTCGCTCTCAGATCCTCCAAGCCCAGTTTTAAATTCTCCAAGGGCAAATTGATCTCCTTCCAGTGGCTCTTTTTTCATGTCACCCTTTGCCATTTGCCTTAGCACCATTTCGTTCTATAATTAATGTTGGTGACAGGATCAGACATCAGAGCCTTCATGAGAAGTGATGAAGACTGTAAATCACTTGCTGTCATTGTTAAACAAAAAGAGATCACAATGTTCACTGATATTTAGAATTCTTGTCTTATCGATTTGCCAAATACCGTAAGGAATATCCTGAATTTTTTTTATTATAATGTAGTTGGTAACAAAAACCAAAATATGATTTACAGAAAGGAAAAAGAAGTCAAAAAAGCAAACCTTTCCCAAAGTGATTAAGCATTATAGTTTCAAATGTGTTCCTAGAATCTCAGAAAATAATTTTCATATCGATTGCTGTGTAATAGCAAATTTAAAAAATGTAATTTAATAAGTAAGCACAAGTAATGTAAGCCAAGTTATTACCAATTAAAGCCAAATTGAAACATGGCAGTGATTTTACAAGATTGTCCAAATAACATCCAGGTTTCTGTTACACAGCATTTATGATTATAGCCCAGTAATGACTTGTTAGATCTAGAAAGGAAGTCCCCCAAAGCAGGAATAAAGATGCAGACAAAATGCTGGAGGAACTCAGCAGGCCAGGCAGCATCTATGGAAAAGAGTCTAGTTGATGTTTTGGGCCGAGTTCCTTCGAAGGATTTGAGTCCTCCGAAGGGTCTCGGCCCAAATTGTTGCCAGTACTTTTTTTCATTGGTGCTACTGGCCCACAAAGTTCCTCCAGTATTTTGTGTGTGTTGCTTCGATTTCCAACATCTGTGGATTTTCTCCTGTTTGTGATGCAGATTCAGAATTTAAAGCTTTGTTGTGAGCATGGTATAAGGTATATGGAATAGTGGTGTATGCTTAAGTATTGCCAGTGCGAGGCTAAGCTCATGAAGGTGAATCAAAAAATGTGTATCCTCTCTTTCAGGTTCTGGGCATTGTCAGCAAGATCAGTACTTATTCCCTACTGTCTTGTTGAACCACTGCAGTTTTTCTGGTGAAGAAAGTTGTGCAGTACAGCTGGAAGAGTTTTTCTACAACTTAGATCCATCCCATCACAGGCAAAGTCCACCCCACCTTTGAATACATTTACACGGAGCACTGCCACAAGTAAAGCATCATCCATTCTTAAATACTTCCACTATCTACACCATGCCCTCTTCTCACTACTAACAGTCAGCCTTAGGTCCTACACCACCAGGTTCAGAAACAATTATCACCCAAAGCCATTAGGGCTCCTGAACTGGTGTGAATAATTTCGATCACCACTGCTCTGATCTGATTCTGCAATCTACGGACTCACTTTCAATGACTATTTACAACTCATATTCTTAGTATTATTTGTTGATATTTGCAGTTTGTTTACTTTTTACAAATTGAGGTAAATGAGTTTAAAAATAGGAAAATAATACAGTTTAATGTGTGCCTAAGGAGATGATGCAGGACTTTAGATTTTTGGAATATTGGGCTCTATTCCAGGGAAGGTGGGATCTGAACAAACAGGACAGTTTACACCTGAACTGGAGAGGGATCAGTATTCCTTCAGGAAAGTTGGATGGTGCTACTCAGGGGTGTTTAAACTAGAATTTCAGGAAGAGTGGAACCATGGTACCTGGGCAGTTAGTGAAGTGGTTGTAGCGACACTAGATGTTAAGCTTGTATATAAAGAAAGGAACTGAAAGGTTGAGCATAAGAACATAACATAAGAAATAGGAGCAGGAGTAGACTATCTGGCCTGTCGAGCCTGCTCCGCCATTCAATAAGATCATGGCTGATCTGGCCAAGGATACATGTCAACCTACCTGCCTTTTCCCCATAACTCTTTGTTCCTCTACTATGCAAAAACCTAGCCAACCTTGTCTTAAATATATTTACTGAGATAGCCTCCATTGCTTCATTGGGCAGAGAATTCCATGGTTTCACCACTCTCTGGAAAAGCAGTTCCTCCTCATCTCCATCTGAAATCTACTCCCCTGAATCTTGAGGCTATGTCCTCTAGCTCTAGTGTCACCAACCAGTGGAAACAACTTTCCTGCCTCTATCTTATCTATCCCTTTCATAATTTTATATTCTTCTGTAAGATCTTCTCTCATTCTTCTGAATTTCAGTGAGTACTGTTGCAGGTGACTCAATCTCTCCACGTAGTCTAACCTCCTCATCTCTGGAATCATCCTGGTGAACCTCCTCTGCACTACCTCCAAAGCCAGTATATCCTTCCTCAAGTAAGGAGACCAGAACTGCATGCAGTATTCCAGATGCAGCCTCATTAGTATCCTGTACAGCTGCAGCATAACCTCCCTGCTCTTAAATTCAATTCTTCTAGCAATGAAGGCCAACATTCCATTTGCCTTCTTTATAGCCTGCTGCAGTTGCAAACTAACCCTATGTGATTCATGCACAAGCACTCCCAAGTCCCTCTGTATTGCTGCAATATTTTACCATTTAAATAATAATCTGCTCTTTCATTTTTCCTTCTAAACCTCACATTTACCAATGTGGGACTAAGGTTCTTATGTGCATCTGTTTCAATGAAAAGAGAATTGTGGGTAAGGCAGATGAGCTTAAGAGCATGGATCAACAAGCTGAATTATGACATTTAGCCATTTGTGAGTTTTGGTTTGCAGGAGGGGCATAACTGTTAGCTCAGTGTTTTGGGGTTCTGGGGTTCTGTTGCTTTAGATGTGATACAGCAGGAGGTATTAAAAGGAGAGGGTTGGCTGGGAAAACATTCAAGTCAGAAAATGTCATGACTGTGCTCAGATAGGACAGACTGGAGGGCTCGTCGACTGACGCCATATGGTGAAACTCAGGAACAAGAAAGGGATGACCACGTTAATGGTGTTATGTCATAGACCTCTCAACAACCAGCAGGACTTAGAGGAAGAAACTTGTAGAGAGACAAATAGCAGACAGTTGCAAAGAAAGTAAGTTTGTGATAGTAGGTGATTTTAACTTTCTACATATAGACTGGGACTCCTGTATTGTAAAAGGACTGATTGGGATACAGTTTGTCAAATGTATTCGGGGAAGATTTTTTTTAGTCAAATAGATTCCAAATAGAGAGAATGTGACATTGGATCTCCTATTAGGGTATGAGACAGGGCTGGTGACTGAAGTGTTTGTAGGGGAATACGTTGGATCTAGTGATCATAATGCTATTAGATTGAAGATGATCATTATGAAGAAGGATAAAACTGGTCCTCGGATTGAGATTCTAAATTGGTGAAAGGCTAATTTTAATGGCATTAGAAAGGATCTGGTAGGCAATTTGGATAGGTTGTTTTCTGCCTAAGGTGTACTTGGCAAGTTGGAGGCTTTCAAAAGTGAAGTTTTGAGAGGACAGAGTTTATACACAAAATGCTGAAGGAACTCATCAGGCCAAGCAGCATCTATGGAAAAAAGTACAATCGATGTTCTGGGCTGAGACCCTTTGGCAGAACTGGAGAAAAAAGGCTGAGGGGTAGATTTGAAAGGTGGGGGGAGGGGAGCGAGAAACCCTAGGCAATAGGCGAAACTTGGAGGGGAGGAATGAAGCAAAGAGCTAGGATGTGGATTGGTGAAAGAGACAGAAGGCCGTGGAAGAAAGAAAAAAAGGGTTTGGGGAGTGGAGGAGCGCCAGAGGGAGACAATGGATGGGCAAGGAAATAACATGAGAGAGGGACAAGGGGATGGGAAATGGTGAAGGGGGTGGTGGGAAGCATTACCGGAAGTTTGAGAAATCAACGTTCATGCCATCAGGTTGGAGGCTACCCAAATGGAATATGTGTTGTGCCTCCAGCCTAAGTGTGGCCTTATCCAGGCAGTGGAGGAGCCATGGATGGACATATCAGAATGGGAATGGGGACTGGAATTAAAATGGGTGGCCAATGAGAGATCCTGCTTGTTCTGGCGGATGGAGTGTAGATGCTCGGTGAAGTGTTCTCCCAAATCTACATTGGGTCTCACCAATATATAAGAGGCCACACTGGGAGCACCAAATACAGTATATAATCCCAAGAGACTCAGAGGTGAAGTGTCATCTCTCCTGGAAGAACTGTTTGGGGTCATGAATGGTAGTGAGGGAGGAGGTGTAGGGGCAGGTGTAGCACTTGCTCCACTTGCAAGGATAAGTGCCAGGAGGGAGATCAGTAGGGTGGGACGAATATAGTCCAGGTAGCTGTGAGAGTCTGTTGGTTTATAATAGATATCGGTGGATAAGCCATCTCTGGAGATAGAGCTAGTGAGATCGAGTGATGGAAGGGAAATGTCGGGAATGGACCAGGTGAATTTGAGGACAACGTGGAAGTTGGAGGTAAAGTGGATAAAATTGATGAGTTCAGCACGGGTGCAGGAAGCATCACCAATGCAGTTGTCGATGTAGCATACGAAAAGTGCAGGACAGTCATCAGAGTAGGCTTGGAACATAGACAAACGGGCAGGCCTAGCTGGGACCGATGTGAGTGGTCATGGCTACATCTGTCCCACCCGGCTACTTGTAAAAACACCATTCCCTTCTCTCAATTCCTCTGTCTCCGCCGCATCTGCTCTCAGGATGACGCATTTCATTCTAAAACGAAGATGTCATTCTTTTTCAAAGAAAGGGACTTTCCTTCCTCCACCATCAACGCTGCTCTCAACCACATCTCTTCCATTTCATGCATGTCTGTTCTTACCCCATCCTCCCACCACACTACCAGGGATAGGGTTCCTCTTGTCCTCACCTACCACCCCACCAGCCTCCGCATCCAGCACACAATTCTCCGAAACTTCCGCCACCTCCAACGGGATCCCACCACCAAACCCTACTATCCCTCCCTCCCACTTTCTGCTTTCCACAGGGATCGCTCCCTATAGGACTCCCTTGTCCAATCGTCCCTCTCCACTGATCTCCCTCTTGGCACTTACCCTTGCAAGTGGAACAAGTGCTATGCCTGCCCCTACACCTCCTCCCTCACTACCACTCAGGGCCCCAAACAGTCCTTCCAGGTGAGGCGATACTTCACCTGTGAGTCTATTGGAGTCATATACTGCTTTGATGCTTCCGGTGTGGCCTCTTGTATATTGGTGAGATCCAAAGTAGATTTGGGAGAACACTTCACCGAGCATCCACGCTTCACCCAACAGAGCAAGCTGGATCTCCCAGTGGCCACCCATTTTAATTCCACTTCCCATTTCCATTCTGATATGTCCATCCATGGCCTCCTCCACTGTCGTGATGAGGCCCCACAGGCTGGAGGAACAACACCTTATATTCCATTTGGGTAGCCTCCAACCTGATAGCATGAACATTGATTTCTCAAACTTCCAGTGATGCCTCCCCCCCCTCACCATTTCCCATCCCCTTGTCCCTCTCCCATGTTATTTCCTTGCCCACCCATTGTCTCTCTCTGGTGCTCCTCCACTCCCTGCCCCCTTTTTCCTTTCTTCCACGGCCCTCTGTCTCTTTCACCAATCAACTTCCCAGCTCTTTCCTTCATCCATCCCCCTCCAAGTTTCACCAATCGACTGGCATTTCTCTCTCCCCTCCCCCCCTTGCAAATCTGCTCCTCAGCTTTTCTTCTCCAGTCCTGCTGAAGGGTTTTGGCCCAAAATGTTGACTGTACGTTTTTCCATGGATACTGCCTGGCCTGCTGCCTTCCTCCAGCATTTTGGGTGTGTTTCTCGGATTTGCAGCATCTGCAAATTTTCTCTTGTTTGCAGAGTTTATATATTCCTGTCAGAATGAAAGTCAAGGCTAATAGGTTTAGGGAACCTTGCATTTCAAGAGATATTGAGGCCATTGTTAAGAAGAAGGAGATGCATAGCGAGTATAGGTAGCAAGGAACAAATGAGGCATTTGAGAAGTATAAGAAATGCAAAAGAACACTTCAGCCAATTAGGAGGACTAAACGAAGGCATAATGTTACTCAGGCAGACAAATTGAAGGAGAATTCCAAGGGCTTCTATAGATACAGTACCGTGCAAATGGCCCAGGCAGATATATATGTTGTATATATGAGCCTAAGACTTTTGTACTATATTGTATGTTATGAGCAAAAGGATAGCAAGGGACAAAATTGGTCTACTTGAAGATCAGTGAGGTCATCTATACATGGAGCCAAAAGAGATGGGGGAGATCTTCAATGGATTTTTTGCATCTGTATTTACTTGAGAGATGAAGACATAAGACTGAGGCAAAAGACTAGCGAGGTCATGGACTATATCCAAGTTACAGGAGAGGAGGTGCTTGTTGCCTTGAGGCAAATTAGGGTGGATAAGACCCCAGGGCCTGACCAAGCACCCCTCAGACCTTGCAGGAGGTCAGTGCAGAAATTGCAAGTACCTGGCAGAAGTACTTAACCACGGGTGAGGTGCTGTAGGACTGGAGAATAGTTAATGTTTTTCTGTTGTTTAAGAAAGGCTCTAAGAATAAACTGGGAAAATATTGGCACGTAAGCCTGATGTCAGTAGTGGGTCAATTATTGGAAGGTATTCCAAGGGACTGGGTTCATACATATTTGGATAGTTAGAGCCTGATTAAGGATTGTCAGTGTTGCTTTGTGCGTGGTAGGTCTTGCCTATCCAATCTTATGGAGTTTTTTGAGGAGGTTACCAGCAAAGTTAATGAAGGACAGGCAGTGGATATTAATGTTATGTTTTGTAGCTTCAAAACATTAAATTAATTCCACGGAAGACACAAGAGTCTTGGAATACGGGTGCAACTTCCTCTTTACTTTAAGTGAGGCGTGCACATAGAAATATAGAAAACATATAGTACAATACAGGCCCATCGGCCCACAATGCTGTGCTGAATATATACTTAACTGAGAAATTACTTAGGCTTACCAATAGCCCTCTATTTTTCTAAGCTCCATGTACATATCTAGGAGTCTCTTAAAAGACCCTATTGTATCCGCATCCACTACCGTTGCTGGCAGCCCATTCCACGCACTCACCACTCTCAGCATAAAAAACTTACCCCTGACAACCCTTCTGTACCTACTTCTGAGCACCTTAAAACTGTGCCCTCTCGTGTATCCATATGATCAATGCCACTCATCATCTTATACACCTCTATCAGGTCACCTCTCATCCTCTGTCACTCCAAGGAGAAAAGGCCGAGTTCACACAATCTATTCTCGTAAGGCATGCTCCCCAATCCGGGCAACATTCTTGAAAATCTCCTTTGCACCCTTTCTATAGTTTCCACATCCTTCTTGTAGTGAGGTGACCAGAACTGAGCACAGTACTCCAAGTACGCCAGGGTCCTATCTAACTGTAACATTACCTTTCGACTCTTAAATTCAATCCCATGTTTGATGAAGGCCGATGTACCATATGCCTTCTTAACCACGGAGTTAACCTGTGCAGCAGCTTTGAGTGTCCTATGGACTCGGACCCCAAGATCTCTCTGATCCTCCACACTGCTAAAAGTCTTACCATTAATACTATATTCTGCCATCATATTTGACCTACTAAAATGAACCACCTCACACTTAGCTGGGTTGAACTCTATCTGCCACTTCTTAGCCCAGTTTTGTATCCTATCAATGTCCCGCTGTAACCTCTGACAGCCCTCCACACTATCCACAACACCCCCAACCTTTGTGTCATTAGCAAATTTACTAACCCATCCCTCCACTTCCTCAACCAGGTCATTTATAAAAATCACGAAGAGAAGGGGTCCCAGAACAGACCCCTGAGGAACACCACTGGTCACCAACTTCCATACACGTATCACATGGTTGTGTGATAGCGTATATTATGGAAATACTAAATACACAACACTCCTCCCTGCTTAGCTATAAACTCCAACTCAATAGAGAATACATCTCAACTGATACACAGTATATCATATAATGCAACTACTATACATAGACATTCACAGCATAATCAATTTTTTGTTTGTCCCATTCAACCCAAAAGATTTAATTGCTGTGGAGATCAAATCACAAACAAGAGAGATCTGCAGATGCTGGAAATCCAAGCAACACAGATAAACTGCTGGAGGAGAAGTTCCTCCAGCGTTTTGTGTGCGCTAATTTCTGTGGAAGAATTCCTACTCTTGTGGGATAATGTCTTTCCTGACAAGTGAGATCACTCTGCCTGGCCGGTGAGACTTGTGGCTGTGAAACAGTCTCAGGTTCTGGGGCATCCTCCATGCTGGTTGTTGGGATTGTCTCTGAGACTGCAGGAAGTGGTTCTGATACCTCTGGACAACCCTTCTCCTTTTCTCTTGTGATCTACCTTGACACCTTTCCTTTTTCTCTCACATTCCTTCTCTTTCACAACTTTCTCTTTCTTATTTACATTCTTTCTCTTCATCTTCTGCCCCTTTTTTTTCTTCTTCTAGTTTGTGCACTTTGACCTTGGGAAGATGCAATTAGTTCACTGGAGTATTCTCTTCCTAATCCTTCTATTTCTCCTTTTACCATCTGATCTCTCCTCTTGGTTTCTACATCCACAATGCTATCTGAAGAATCCTCTGTTTTTGTATCTCCATTGACTCCTTTATTTTTGGACATCCATTCATCCAGCTGGACTTTGGTCTTTGGATCTACTTTTACAAGCAGCTTTTGTCTCCCACTTAAAGTTTATTCAATAACTTTAGTGCACACAGATTAGATTCTGGTTCTTTATATTCACAAAAACTGAATGCTTGCAACTTTCCTGAAGCTAATTGAACTCTCTTCCAGATTAAAACAGAGTCTCATTTTGCAAATAACTGCCTGATTAACATATTGGAAGCTTTCTCAGGTATGTTGCTGACAAAAACTGTTGTAGTCGGACTGCTGCTTCCATCACTTTCATGCTTCCTCTGAGCAACATGGTCCTGTTTTGGTCCAATATGCTTTCCAATCAGAGGCACAGATGTTGGCAACACCTGTTTGTCGTCTCTTTGACAACAGATCATGGTGTTTGGCATGGAGACAGTTGTGGCATCATCTAGTACTTTCTTAATTCGCTTTCATATGTCCTCATTGCAGGGGATGTGGCATTTAAATGGTGGATGAATCTCCAATCAAGTTGTATTTGTTTCATCCAATCACACATCTACAATACTGGTCCTTCTGTTTTTACCACAAACAAGCTCAGTGTGTCTTGCTGGTTATTGTATTTCACAGTTACTGTTGCCATTCCCACAAGAGATACCTTTACCCCAGTACAAGTTCTTAATTGGATATCTGCAGGCAAAGTTTGGTATCTTTGAATTGCCATTCAAACTCATGCTGTGGAGTAACTGAAACAGCCAAACTCATCACCGATTCCATTTAAATTAATTTGCTGTTTACTTCTGACGTAAGCCATTTTGCTAATCTATTGTTAATTTTCACACAGTAAACCTCAAGACTACACAATTCTGTGTCACTCTCAGCAGTACCATCATTTTTTATCAACAGAATGCAGATTAGTGCTCTTTTTGAAAATGCAATTAGATTTTTTTTAGCTTTTTCTCTTCCTACTTTGAAACATTTTCTGCAAGTTTCTTCTTTAAGTCTCCACTTGTTTGGTGTATGTGCCACAGTGGTTACATGATTTTTTTCAGCCAGGCCAGTTTCTGTTTAGACATTACAATTTTGTTCACACTCATTTTCATACCTGACTGTAACTCAGTTGCATCTCTGTCTGCATTTTCCATTGAAACAGCAATTTTCATGCTCATTTGAATGTAAGCTGTGTTTCAGTTAGGAGCCAGTTTTGAAAGCTTCCTTTTAAGATTCCTCAACTAAACAATCTCTTAATAAATCATTAAGACCATTACCAAACTGACGATGCTCAGACAATCTTTTCAATTCAGCTACATATGCTAAAATGGACTCCCCTTCTTTATGATTCCACTCATGAAACCTAAAGCATTCTGCAGTCAACAATGGCTTCAGTTCTAAATGTTCCTGTATCTCCTGTACAGTTATAGTAAAACTCATTTCTGATGGTTTGGTTGGAGCAGGCAAATTTTGGAGCAAACTATATGCCTTTAAACCTAATAAACTTAGCAAAATTGGTACTTGCTTCTCATTGGCTACTTCATTTGCTTCAAAACACGGTTCCAATAGCTCAGTATACATGAGCCAACTACCCATTGTATAATCAAAATCATCAATCTTATTTTATTAAGTAACTCTTTTTAAATGATTAGTAACATCCCACGATGCGTGATTAAGATTGGAAATACAAACATCAAACAAGTCAACAAATTCAGATATCTTGGCAGCCTAATAACAAGTAATGGCAGATGCAACACAGATATCAAATACAGAATGGCAATTGCGAAAGAAGCTTTCCAAAAAATGAAGACCATATTAACAGACAGAAAGATGAGCACGTACACAAAAAACAGAATACTGCAGTTCTACATTTATTCTATCCTGACTTATGGAAGTGAATGCTAGACCATTTCTCCAGCAACGGAAAAGGACTAGAAGTAGCTGAATTATGGTTCTACAGGAGAATGTTAAAAATATCATGGACCACACACACATCAAATGAAGAAGTTCCCAGAAGAGCCCAAGCAGTTCGATCAATCATACCAACAATAAGAGAAAGACAACTCAGATTCCTAGGACACATCATGCGGAAAGGTGAACAAGAAAAACTCATACTCTCTGGAAAGATTGAGAGGAGCAAACCTAGAGGAAGACCTTGGCTTATGTACATCAAAAGCTTAGCCAGGTGGCTACACATCGAGGAAATGGAAGTCATCCAAAAAACGAAGGATAGATCTATATGGAAAACCATGGTCACCAAAGTCTGCATCAGATATGGTACCTAGTCAGACAGTACCACCCAGAACTCACAGCTCATGAAGCCTGAATTATCTTGTTTACTGCCTTTAAAAAAATAACTGTATCTTTCCTTCAGAAGAACATGTTTTGGCTGCTTTTGTTTTAAACTCAACCATCTCTCCACACACTAGGTTGCCTTTTTTCACTCACCTATGCTCCTGTTGCGTTTGATAGGTCAGTAGCCATCTCAGGATTGTTTTAGGATACCTTTTCACCAGTGGTATGTTTTGTAACTTCAAAGCATTAAATTAATTACAAGGAAGACTCAAGAGTCTGGAGATACGAGTGTATCTTCATCTTTACTTAAAAAAACATAGAAAATACAGAAAATCTACAGCACAATACAGGCCCTTCGGCCCACAAAGCTGTGCCGAACATATCCCTACCTTAGAACTACTGAGGCTTTACACATAGCCCTCTATTTTTATAAACTCCATGTAGCCATCCAGGAGTCTCTTAAAAGACCCTATCGTTTTCGCCTCCACCACCGCCGCTGACAGCCTATTCCACGCACTCACCACTCTTTGCGTAAAAACCTTACCCCTGACATCTCCTCTGTACCTACTTCCAAGCACCTTAAAACTGCCCTCTCGTGCTAGCCATTTCAGCCCTGGGAAAAAGGCTCTGACTATCTGCATGATCAATGCCTCTCATTATCTTGTACAGCTCTATCAGGTCACCTCTCATCCTCCATCGCTCCAAGCAGAAAAGGCAGAGTTCACTCAAGCTATTTTCATAAGGCATGATCCCCAATCCAGGCAACATCATTGTAAATCTCCTCTGCATCCTTTCTATTGTTTCCATGTCCTTCCTCTAGTGAGGCGACCCGAATTGAGCACAGCGCTCCAACTGGGGTCTGACCAGGGTCCTATATAGCTCTAAGATTACCTCTCATCTCTTAAACTCAATCTCATGATTGATGAAGGCCAAAGCACTGAATGCCTTCTTAACCACAGAGTCAACCTGCGCAGCAGCTTTGAGTGTCCTATGGACTCGGACCCCAAGATCCCTCTGATCCTCTGCACTGCCAAGAGTCTTACCATTAATACTATATTTTGCCATCATATTTGACTGACCAAAATAAACCAACTCACACTTACCTGGGTTGAACTCCATCTGCTACTTCTCAGCGCAGTTTTGCATACTATCAATGTCCCTCTGTAACCTCTGACAGCCCTCCGCACTGTCCACAACACCTCCAACCTTTGTGTTATCAGCAAACTTACTAACCCATCCCTCCACTTCCTCATCCAGGTCACTTATAAAAATCACAAAGTGTAGAGACGCACACCACTGGTCACTGGCCTCCATGCAGAATATGACCTGTTTACAACCACTCTGCCCTCTGTGGGCAATCCAGTTCTGGATCCACAAAGCAATGTTCCCTTGGATCCCATGCCTCCTTACTTTCTCAATAAGCCTTGCATGGGGTACCTTATCAAATGCCTTGCTAAAATCCATATACACTACATCTACTACTCTACCTTCATCAATGTGTTTAGTCACATCCTAAAAAAATTCAGTCAGGCTTGTGAGGCATGACCTGCCTTTGACAAAGCCATACTGACTATTCCTAATCATATTATGCCTCTCCAAATCTTCTTAAATCCTGCCCCTCAGGATCTTCTCCATCAACTTACCAACCACTGAAGTAAGATTCACTGGCCTATAACTTCCTGGGCTATTCCTACTCCCTTTCTTGAATAAGGGAACAACTTCCGCAACCCTCTAATCCTCTGGAACCTCTCCTGTCCTCATTGATGATGCAAAGATCATTGCCAGAGGCTCAGTAATCTCCTCCCTTGCTTCCCACAGTAGGCTGGCTTACATCCCGTCTGGTCCCAATGACTTATCCAACTTGATGCTTTCCAAACCTCCAGCACATCCTCTTCCTTAATATCTACATGCTCAAGCTTTTCAGTCCACTGCAAGTCATCCCTACAATCGCCAAGATCCTTTTCCATAGTGAATACTGAAGCAAAGTATTCGTTAAGTACCTCCGCTATTTCCTCTGGTTCCATTCACTTTTCCACTGTCACACTTGCTTGGTCTTATCCTCTTGCCCTTCACATACTTGTGGAATGCCTTGGGGTTTTCCTTAATCCTGTCCACCAAGGCCTTCTCATGGTCCCTTCTGGCTCTCCTAATTTCATTCTTAAGCTCCTTCCTGCTAGCATTATTATCTTCTAGATTCCTATCATTACCTAGTTCTTTGAACCTTTCGTAAGCTCTTCTTTTCTTCTTGACTAATTTTACAACTGCCTTTGTAGACCACGGATCTTGTACCCTACTATCCTTTCCATGTCTCATTGGAACGTACCTATTCAGAACCCAAAGCAAATATCCCCTGAAGGTTTGCCATATTTCTTCTGTACGTTTTCCTGAGAACATCTGTTTCCAATTTATGCTTCCAAGTTCCTGTCTGATAGCCTCATATTTCCTCTTACTCCAATTAAACGTTTCCCTAACTTGTCTGTTTCTATCCCTCTCTAATGCTATGGTAAAGGAGATAGAATTATGATCACTATCTCCTAAATGCTCTCCCACTGAGAGATCTGACATCTGACCAGGTTCAATTCCCAATACTAGATCAAGTACAGCCTCTCCTCTTGTAGGCTTATCTACATATTGTGTCAAGAAACTTTCCTTAACGTACCTAACAAACTCTACACCATCTAAACCCCTCACTCTGGGGAGATACCAATCAATATTTGGAAATTAAAATCTCCCACCTCAGCAATCCTGTTATTATTTCTCCTTTCCAGAATATGTCTCCCTATCTGCTCCTCGATGTCCCTGTTACTATTGGCTAGTCTATAAAATACACCCAGTCGAGTTATTGATCCCTTCCTATTCCTAACTTCCACCCACAGAGACTCCATAGACAACCCCTCCATGGTTTCCTCCTTTTCTGTAGCCGTGACACTATCTCTGATCAACAGTGCCACGCCCCCACTTCTTTTGCCTCCCTCCCTGTCCTTTCTGAAACATCTAAAGCTTGACACTTGAAGTAGCCATTCCTGCCCCTGCACCATCCAAATCTCTGTAATGG
Organism: Mobula hypostoma; assembly: GCF_963921235.1. NCBI lineage: Eukaryota > Metazoa > Chordata > Chondrichthyes > Myliobatiformes > Myliobatidae > Mobula > Mobula hypostoma. The sequence goes on from NC_086106.1 coordinate 61,907,342, forward strand.
CCACAACATCATAGCTCCAAGTTCTGATCCACACTCTAAGCTCATCCACTTTATTCATAATACTCCTTGCATTAAAATAGACACCTCTCCAACCATCGGTCTGAGTGCATCCCTTCTCTATCACCTGCCTATCCCCCCTTTCGCACTGTCTCCAAGCTTTCTCTATTTGTAAGCCAACCTCTTTTTCCTCTGCGACTTCAGTTCAGTTCCCAACCCCCAGCAATTCTAGTTTAAACTCTCGCCAATAGCCTTAGCAAAGCTTCCTGCCAGGATATTGGTCCCCCTCGGATTCAAGTGCAACCTGTCCTTTTTGTACTTTAAATAAGGTGCACATGTATCACGTGGTAGTGTGATGATGTATGCAATCAATGTACTTGTACATATAACCCATAATTAATTATTTAAACAAAGTGCTTAATCAACCAATATACGTGCAAGATTACCCAAATATAATTGAAATATTAAATATACAATAGATGTTGTCTACATGGACTTTAGAAAGGTATTTGACAAAGTACTGCATAGGAGGCTGGTCCAGAAGGTTTAGTCACTTGGCATTCAAGATGAAGTAGTAACACACACAAAATGCTGGAGGAACTCAGCAGGCCAGGCAACATCTGTGGAAAAAAGCACAGTCGACGTTTTGGGCCAAGACCCTTCAGCAGTACTTCAGGGGGTCTCAGTCTGAAACATTAACTGTACTTATTTCCATAGATGCGGCCTGGCTTGCTGAGTTCCTCCAGCATCTTGAGTGTGCTGCTTGGATTGCCAGCATCTGCAGATTTTCCCTTGTTTGTGATTGGATGAAGTAGTAAACTGGATTCAACATTGGTTTAGTGGGAGAAGCTGGAGTGATATTAGATGGTTACCTCTCTGATTGGAGGCCTGTGACTAGTGATGTTTCACAGATATTGGTGTTAGGTCTATTGTTGTTTGTCATCTATATTAATGATTTCGATAATAATGCAGCAAATTTGCAGATGACACCAAAATTGGGGTCATAGTGGACAACAAGGAAAGATATCAAAGCATACAGTGGGATCTGGACCTGCTGGAAAAAAATGGGCTGAAAAATGGCAGATGGAATTTAAATTGGGCAAGTATAAAGTCTTATACTTTGGGAAGAGAAACTAGTATAGGACTGACACAGTGAATGATAGGCACTGTAGTGTGCAGTAGAACAAAGGGATTTGGGAATAAAGATACATAATTCTTTGATAGTGGTGTCACCGTATATGGTAATAGATATATACTTTGATCATGAATTTACTTTGAAGTTTGAATTGAAATACAGTACTGGTGATATATTGCCAAGTTGGGATAATGCATAACTTAGAGGGGAACTTACAGGGGTAAGTACTCCCATGATTTGTTGCCCATAGCCTTCTTGGTGGTAGTGGTCACTGGTTTATTGGAACTGCCTTCAGTGCCGTTTGCAGAATGTTCTCACTGCAGCCACTGCACACTATACTGAATGCTTAGGCAAGGCTTAAATGTGAGGCTTTTAAGCAGTTGTTGAGAAGGGTGTTGAGCTTCCTGAGAACTGTTGAACTTTGTACCTAGCGAAAAGGAGTTGGTGAATGAGGAGGCGTCACTTGGAACACCAACACCTACAGGTTTCCTTCCAGTCACATACCAGAGTGACTTGGAATCAATCATTATTCTTCGATGTGTTGGGTCCAAGTTCTGGGATTTCCTCCACATAACAGCACAATAGGATTACTGCAGTGGTCCAAGAAGTCAGTTTACCAGCACCTATTCAAGGACAAATAGGGATGCTTATATAGCTCATGAGGAAAAATAGAAAGAAACAGATTCAAGATTGTGAAGGAGTAGAAAAATAATTGTTTTCTGATTCTGATGCAGCACAAGAGAATACCAAAACAACCTGTAAGATAAAGAACACAATAATAATAAAAGACACAATAAATATAAAAACATTAGATAGCTTATATACGTAGACTGATTATATGTTCATGAAGTGACGCCAGGCACAGGTGTGGCTGTACATAAGGTGACTGACAGGAAATGATAGAGCGGTGGGGGGTGTGGAGTAACTGTTCTTGAGTATGGTGGTCCTGGCATAGATGCCACGTGGTCTCCTCCTCGATGGGATTGGGACAAACAGTCCATGAGCAGGGTGAATGAGTGTTACTTCGTGATGTTACTGGCCCTTTACTGGCACCTTTCTGGATATCTATTGATTGGCAAAAGGGATATGAGAGGATCATGGGACAGGACGCCTAGGGAGAAAGAAAAGGGGGAGGAGGGAAGCCCAGAGGATGGGCAGGGGGTATAGTGAGAGGGACAGAGGGAGAAAAAGGAGAGAGAGAAAAAGAATGTGTGTATATAAATAAATAAATAATAGATGGGGTACGAGGGGGAGGTGGGGCATTAGTGAAAGTTTGAGAAGTCAGTGTTCATGCCATCAGGTTGGAGGCTACCCAAACGGAATATAAGGTGTTGTTCCTCCAACCTAAGTGTCGCTTCATCTTTACAGTAGAGGAGGCCGTGGATAGACATATCCCTTTTGCCAGTCAACTGTCCAGCTCTTGGCTCCATCCCTCCCCCTCCTGTCTTCTCCTATCATTTCGGATCTCCTCCTCCCCCTCCCACTTTCAAATCTCTTACTGGCTCTTCTTTCAGTTAGTCCTGACGAAGGGTCTCGGCCCGAAACTTCGACTGTATCTCTTCCTAGAGAAGGTGCCTGTCCTACTGTGCTCACCAGCACAGCCAAGGATGAATTGGGGATAAACCACAAGTGTCACTACACATTCCATCACAGACATAACATGGCTGCTATGATTGCTGAACACAGAACGCAACAAAACATAACATGACAAAACAACAACAGCAATACAAGCCCCATTCCTCTCTGCTACCTATCCAGTCATCCATGCACATACATAGTCCTATAACTGGGACAGGTCATCTTTGGCCTCCAGCCTCCAGAGGACACTGGGCCTTAGACTTCCCCAGTGGACCCACAGAGATTTACTGACTCAGGGCTTCGACCATCGGGCCTGGGCTTCTGGACTTCCAATCAACCTTTGGGCTTTGATCTGGACTTCTGGTTGACCTTTGGACTCCAATCTTCGATATCAACCTGAGACTCAATGATGTCAATGAATGACATCCCTGGATGAGGACCCATAAAAGGCAAGAAATAATGCTGATAGCATTGGAAAGCTTGGTTATCAAAGGAAACTCAAAGTCTGATCAGGAAAAAGAAGGAAGATATAGGCAACTTACATCAAATAAGTACTTTGAAGTTTATAGGAGATATAAAAGAGAACTTGAGTTAAGTTCTCTCCTAAAAACTAGGAAGGCAAAAGCCAGGACATGAAATTGCCTTGACAACCAAGATCAAAGAGAATCCCACTGTCTTCTGTAAACAAGAAGATATTTAGGGCCAGAGTATGCCCTGTCAGGTAAAATGGGGAAATCAATATGTGGAATGAGGGAATAAGAGTGGGGTGCTGAATGAATACTTCTCATTGGTATTTATCAGTGAGAAGGACATGGAGGATGGAGAGATAGGGGAGGGGTTGGCTGATATTTGTACCAGAAAGGAGAAAGGATTAAATATATTGGCACTCTTTAAGGTTGATAATTCCCCAGGGCCTGAAGGTATCTATCCCAGAATGCCTTGGGATACAAGGGAGGAGATTGCCAGAGCCTTGACAGAGATGATTACATTTTTGCATCAGGTGACATTCCAGGAGACTGGAAGATAGTAAATGTTATTCCTTTATCAAATTGGGCAGTTGAGGTTAACCTGGAAACTACAGGCTGGTGAGTCTTACGTCAGTAGTAGGGAAATGATTAGGAGCATGATTGGAAAGTCAGGGACTACTTAGGGAGAATGAACATGGTTTTGTTTGGGGGAAGTCCTGCCTCACAAATCAGAAGCAGTAACTAAGAAAACTTTTAAAGGCAAGGCAGAAGAGGGAGCATGCATAGACTTTAGCAAAGCTTTTGACACAGAACTTCACAGTGATTGGTTCAGGTGGTTGAGCATGTGGGATCTTGGGTGTGTTAGTGAACTGAATCCAAAATTGGCTTTGTGGTATGGCGTGAAGTGTAGTAGTAGAGGGTTGATTCTCTAATCAGGCGGGAGGCGGGAGGAGAAGATGGCGGCGTGACGCAGCGCGCGAAGCTCTCCGGTAAAACGATATCGTATTTGTAAGTAGGATGCCGTGCACAATTCTGATTTGATGGAGACAGACGTGAGAAGCAGAGGAACATCTGGAGAAAACTTCTGAAATACCCAGTTTGCTGCCGCTGCTACTGTGCGATCGAGAATCTCTGAAGGGAAGGCCCCAAAATCCCCGGCTTTTCCTACTGCTGGCAACCGAGGCTGGGGTTGAAGCGTTCGTCAGAGATGGTGCTCGGTACTTGGTGTCGGAGGGCTGGTCGGAGGCTTGAAGTTTTTGGACGACTCAGAGTCGGACTGTGGTCAGGCATGGCAGGGAGAGTTTTCTTCCTTCTCCCGTCTGTGTGAGATGTGGGACTTTCAAGAGACTTTGAAATTTTTACTGTGACCATGGCCTGTTCTTCATCAAGTTATGGTATTGTTGCACTGTTGTAACTATATGTTTATAATTATGTGGTTTTTGTTAGTCTTTCAGTCTTGGTCTGTCCTGTGTTTCTGTGATACCACACCGGAGGAATATTGTATCATTTCTTAATGCATGCATTATTAAATAACAATAAAAGAGGACTACGTGTCCTCATAATCTAATCTAATCTAACTGGAAGTTTGTAACCAGTTATGTACTTCAGGAGTCAGTGCTGAGACATCTGTTGTTTGTCATAATATATACGTTTTGTGGTTTGATTAGTAAGCTTGATGTTGATATTAAAATTAGTGGAATCATGGACAGCAAAGAAAGAGACACTTATTCACTTTTCCACTTATCTGCCCAAATAGAAAGACCATCTATCTCTTCCCAAAGTTATAAGTTTTCCACTTCCTTGTTAACCATAAATCAACTTCGATCATCTGCAAACTTCATTATCATGGCCCAACAATTAATCTCAATAATGAATAAGTGCATCTAAAATCAAGAACCTTGATGAAATCCATTTGTAACAATGTTCTCATTCCAAAAATAACTATAAGAACATAAGAAATAGGAGCAGAAATAAGCCATTTGGCCCACAAAATCTAGTCTGCCATTCAATCATTGCTGATCCTATTTTCCCCTTTTCAGCCCCACTCCCCGGCCTTCTCCCCGTAACCTTTGATGCTGTGTCCAATCAAGAAACTATCAATCTCTACCTTAAATACACTCAATGACCTGGCCTCCACAGCTGCCTATGGTAACAAATTCCATTAATTCACTATGTCTGGCTAAAGACATTTCTCCGCACCTCTGCTTTAAATGGACGCCCCTTTGAAAATGGATTGATGCCAGGTTGTGGCTTCTTGTCCTTTATTCCCCCACCATGGGAAACATCCTTTCCACATCCACTCTGTCTAAGCCTTTCGACATTTGAAAGATTTCAATGAGATCCCCCTCCCATCCTTTTAAATTCTAGCGAGTACAGACCCAGAGCCATCAAAAGTTTCTCGTATAATAACCCCTTCATTCCTGGAATCATCTTTGTGAACGTCCTCTGAACCCTTTCAAATGCCAGCACATATTTTCTTAGCTGAGGAGCCCAAAACTATTCACAATACTCAAGGTGAGGCCTCATCCGTGCCTTATAAAGCCTCAGCATCACATCCTTGCTCTTGCATTCTAAACCTCTTGAAATGAATGCTAACATTGCATTTGCCTTCCTCACCACTGACTCAACCTGCAAGTTCACCTTCAGGGTGCTCTGCACAAGAACTCTAAAACTATCTTTGCATCTCAGATATTTGGATTTTCTCCCCATTTCGAAAATAGTTTGCATATTTATTTCTAGAACCAAAGTGCATGACTGTGCATTTTCCAACATAGATCATTATTCAGTGCTGGGCAAACTTTCAATCCAATTCAACCCATTCCTTTCAATTCCTAAAATTGTATTTTTTAGTCAGCGCATGCTGTGGCACTCTTTGAAAAGCCTTGCTGAAATCCATGTAGACCATAATCAAACACATTGCCATCACTGGCCTTCTTTGCTACTTTCTCAAAATGTTCAACCAAGTTAATTACGCATGTTAATTTCAGGCAACTGCAAGAAAAGTGCAGAGAACAGCAGAAACCACTTTACATCGTCTTCATCCATCTTACTAACATGTCCAACATTAATGATAAGTCTGATCCTGATAATTAGGTAGGAACTTCTATATCTTTTCTCCTTAAGCTGAAAGGGGTCACTTTTATATTGTCTGAACAGTCCATTACCAAGTGGTGTTTTGTTCCCAGCACCAATCTATGCAAATAACATCTACCAGAATTGAAAAGGGTTGTGATGTATAAAGTTCATGCAAGTTGCTATTAATATGACTGAATTCTAATTAAATGATCTATAATTTATTTTTTTTATTATTTATTAAGTAGGATCCAGAATTACAAGCTTGCTCAGAAGAAACTACGCAAATGTTTTTAATACAATAACATGCATGCAGTAAAGTGCAGCAAACGTGCAAAAGTCCTAGATGAATAACGTCCAGGACGGAAAACTTTGCCCAATGTTCATTGTACTTTTATATCAAACAGTTCAAAAAATACCATTCTCGTCACTTGACATTTATAGCTACCCACTGTTAGTAAAGCTTCTTTCATTTCTGTCGTGAGATGGAATTTACTTATAGAAAGTTACGTCCCTGGACATAGAAAAAAATTACTGATGTCAGTTTTTTTAATATCAGTAGAAATTTATCATTTGGTATCATTTCTAAGTTTAGAGATGAATCATCAACTTACTGAAAGTCATTTCAAAACTGGAGCGAAAGCTATCGCCAAGAGTCTTGCTGCTCATTTGATGAATGATTTGAAGCTGCCATTAATCTGTGCCAGTAGATAACAATAACTCAGTTCAATATAACAGCTAATAGGATCTGTCATGTTTGTAATTTCTCAATATGATTAAATGTTATTATTGGTATGACTTACATGTGACTTAAAGTATTAAAAGAATCATGTTACAACAATGAGTAACATTAAATCTTCATGTCATTGTCTCATAACAGTGAGATCATCAAAGTGCACACTTTTCACTTTCCAGACAAATGTACTTCATCCTTCTTTGGAAAGTTTAGTCAATGGTCATTTGGTAATGCTTCAAGAACTGAAAATAACAGGTCATCATATAGGTTAATACTGTGACATTCTGAAAAACTTTATTCTCAGCTGTTCAAGCTGACAGATTTTGTATGAAAGATTGAAAAATAGATGTTCCATAGAACTTAATATGGGGTAGGGGTCCCCAAACTTTTTTATGCCATGGAACAATACCATTAAACAAGGGGTCTGCAGACCGCTGGTTGGGAACACCGATATAAGGGAAATGCTCTAAATGGGACTAAGTATCAAAACAAACGTGGTACAAAATATAAATATTTACTAATGGATAATTGTAAAATATAATCTTCCCTGTGTAAATAGGGCAACATTCATTAACAGCAAAATGAATATGATTATTTATTGATTGTTTCAATCAGCACTTAAAGGAACTTGATTTACAATGCCTTGGCTGAATGTCTTAAATCACAATGTGCACTCCTGGTAGTAAAGAGCTTTATTGTGTTAGCCTACCCAATGAGAATAATATATTTTTTTCAATATGAATACCACAATTGGTTCACTTTTATAATAGGTTCACCTTCACAAGATATGCCTCCAAATAAATCAGAGTACACAGAATTGTACAAAACAAAGTCTTTACAAGTATGCCAAATAAGTAAAAGTGGCTCCATCATGGGCACAAGCATCGAGGACACCTTCAAAAGCTGGTGCCTCAGGAAAGCGGTATCCATCATTAAGGACATTTACCATCTGGGACATCCCTAGTCTCATTGCCCTTTTGTCAGGTCATCAATGACAGACAATGCGAAGAACTTCTAGTGGGACTGGAGGAAATCGCATGGAAGGAGGTACAGGTCTCAATGTTCTAGGAAGAGCTTCTTCTCCTCTGCCATTCAATTTCTGAACAGCTCATTAGCCCATGAACACTACCGCATTGTACCTTTTTTGTACCATTTATCTATATTAGAACATGAGAAATGGGAGCAGAAGCAGACCATCTGGGCCATTGAGTCTGTTTCACTATTCAAGAAGGTTGTGGCAGATCTGACTGTATACTCCACCTACCTGCCATTTCTCCAGAAGCCTTATTTCCTCTGTGAGGCAAGAAGCTATCTACATCTTAAATATATTTAATGAGTAGCCTCAGCTGTTTTTATTGTTTGTTGTAACTTTTAGTAACTCAATTATGTCTTGCACTGGACTGCTGCTACAAATTTTACGACATATGTCACCGGTTATAAAACTGATCTTGATTTTAAACACAAGGGATTTTGCAGATACTGGATTTCCTGTGCAATACAAGAGTGCTGGAGAAACTCAGTAAATCAGTCAGCTTCCAAGAGGGATAAATGGCTGATGTCTCAGGCCAGGGCTCTTCATCGGAACTGGAAAAGAAGGGAGAAGATGCCAGAAGGAGTACAAACTGGCAGGCAATAGATTAGACCAGATGAGGGGTAAGGTAAGTGGGTGGAGGAGGGGAATTGAAGTAAGAAGATGGGATGAGACAGGTGGAAGGGGTAAAGGGCTTGAAGAAGAAGGAATCTGATAGGAAAGGACTGCAGACTATGGGAGAAAGGGAAGGAGGAGGAGTACCTGAGGGAGTTGATGGGCAAGTAAGGAGAAGGGAAGGCATAGGAGGGGAGTAAGAATGGGAAGGGGGAGAATAACGGCAGAAGTAATGGAGAGTAATATGCTAGATATGGAAGACCGTGAAGTGGTAGGTAAGGACAAGGGGAAATCTATCCCTGTTTTGGTTGCAGGATGATAGAGTGAGGGTGGATGTTGGAAACCGGAGCAGATGCAGATGAGGGTAGCAATATTGGTAGTGGAGGGAAACCCTATCCTTTGAAGCAGGGGTACATTTTCAATGTCCTAGAGTGGAAGGTCTCATCTTAAGAACAGATATGGTGGCAATGGAGGAACTGAGAAAAGGGATGAGATATAGTTAAGATAGTTATTAGAATCCAGAGGTTTATAAAAAATATCAGTACATTCAGTGGCCGGTTTATTAGGTACACCTGAACACCTGCCTGTTAATGCAAATATCTAATCAGCCAGCTATATTTCAGCAACTCATTGCAGTAAGGTATGCAGACATGGTCAAGAGGTTCAGTTGTTGTTCAAACCAAACATCAGAAAGAGGAAGAAATGTGATCTAAGTAATTTTGACCATGGAGTGATTGTTGGTGCCGGATGAGGTGGTTTGAGTATCTCAGTATCTGCTGATCTCCTGTGATTTTCACACAAAACAGTCTCTGGAGTTTACAGAGAATGATGCGACAAACAAAAAAACATTCAGTGAGAGGCAGTTCTGTGGATGAAAATGCCTTGTTAATGAGACAAGTCAGAGGAGAATATCCAGATTAGTTTAAGCTGACTGGAAGGTGACAGTAACTCAAGTTACCATGCATTCCAACAGCAGTGTACAGAAAACAGCATCTCTGAACACACAACACATTGAACCTTCAAGTGGATGGGCTAGAGCAGCAGAAAACCAATGGCCACTTCCTGAGGTACAGGAGGTACCAAATAAAGCGGCCACTGAGTGTAGGTAGTCTGTCTCCAGAGATGGAGACAGAGATATTGAGAAAAGGGAGAGAGGTGTCAGAAATCACCTATCACCTTCAAGATTATGCATCTTCTCTTCCTTCTTTTCCCCCCACCTTCTTATTCTGACTTCTTACCCCTTCCTTTCCAGTCCTGATACAAGGGTTTGGCATGAAACGTTGGCTGTTTATTCCTCTCCATATATTCTGTCTGACCTGCTTAATATCTTAAAGATTTTGCATGTGTTGATTCTGACTTAGAGCTAGCTGGCATGTATTATAAAATTTGGCAGAGAAGCACAGTAATCAGAACTTTGCAAGTGTCATGATCTATTCATTCTATTGTCTGCATTATTAACTTGCAGCAAAAATGTGAGGCACAATCTGAAATCTCGAATATTTCCTCCCTCTTTGCAACACTCTATACCCAGTGTTTTTCTGAATCAGAGAAAGTCAGTCAATCCATTAAACAAGGGAGCAAAGTGTGCTTCAGAACTAATCCCTGATAAATTTCCCTTAACATTGATGTACAGTATTGCTTGCAGAGCAGGACATCATGAAGAATTACATTTAATGAATGCAAATAACATCTTTTGCCTTAGAGTCAATACTCCCACTGTCAGGCCAGTAAACCAAATTCCTATTGCATGTTATATGCTGGGGAGGATTGCCCCAGAGAGAAAGAAACAGATAGAAAACATGCTACCTTGGACGTTCTACTCAGAAAGGGGTTGTAGCTGGGTCATATTCTGCATGGAGGTCGGTGACCAGTGGTGTGCCTCAGGTATCTGTTCTGGGGCCCCTACTCTTTGTGATATTTATAAATGACCTGGATGAGGAAGTGGAGGGATAGGTTAGTAAGTTTGTTGATGACACAAAGGTTGGAGGTGTTGTGGATAGTGCGGAGGGCTGTCAGAGGTTACAGCGGGACATTGATAGGATGCAAAACTGGGCTGAGAAGTGGCAGATGGAGTTCAACCCAGATAAGTGCGAAGTGGTTTATTTGAGTGGTAAATATGATGGCAGAATATAGTATTAATGGTAAGACTCTTGGCCGTGTGGAGGATCAGAGGGATCTTGGGGTCCGACTCCATAGAATGCTCAAAGCAGCTGCGCAGGTTGACTCTGTGGTTAAGAAGGCATATGGTGTATTGGCCTTCATTAATCGTGGAATTGAATTTAGGAGCCGAGAGGTAATGTTGCAGCTATATAGGATCCTGGTCAGACCCCACTTGGAGTACTGTGCTCAGTTCCAGTCGCCTCACTACAGGAAGCATGTGGAAGCCATAGAAAGGGTGCAGAGGAGATTTACAAGGATGTTGCCTGGATTGGGGAGCATGCCTTATGAAAACAGGTTGAGTGAACTTGACCTTTTCTCCTTGGAGCGACGGAGGATGAGAGGTGACCTGATAGAGGTGTGTAAGATGATGAGAGGTATTGATTGTGTGGATAGTCAGAGGCTTTTTCCCAGGGCTGAAATGGTTGCCACAAGAGGACACAGGTTTAAGGTGCTGGGGAGTAGGTACAGAGGAGATGTCAGGGGTAAGTTTTTTTTACGCAGAGAGTGGTGAGTGCATGGAATGGACTGCTGGCAGCGGTGGTGGAGGCGGAAACGATAGGGTCTTTTAAAAGAATTTTGGATAGGTACATGGAGCTTAGAAAAATAGAGGGCTATGGGTAAGCCTAATAATTTCTAAGGTAGGGACATGTTCGGCACAACTTTGTGCGCTGAAGGACCTGTATTGTGCTGTAGGTTTTCTATGTTTCTATGCACTAATCCTTGCGGGACAAAAATGTCGAATGCTTTCTTGGGACAATAGTTCAGATTCAGACATTTGCCATTGAAGTTAATGCGGTTGTATCTTCAGTACGAATCTGTTACTCCATTTATCCCCAAGTGATTAATACTTCAGAAGAAAATGTGGATGAAGAATGAAAATAGGAGCCAATATTTGTTAGCTTGAACTGTATGCCAAAAACAAGATTTTGAATAATACGTGGATATTTGATAAAAACAATTATTGAAAACGTTTCCTTAAGACAATGAACTGCTAAGTACATAAATGAAGCTTACATGATTGGCATGCATTTAAATCATTTTCAGGAAAAAGTTTCACCAAGGGTGTTGTATAGAAAATGCATATATAAATAAATACAGATTGATAAATAGTTTTAAAAGCTTTTCAATCCTGGAGAGACAGATGAGGCTGTAATGCTACGGTCCAGTTTGGCGGCAGTGATATTAAATCAGTGTTGCATGTTAATATCACTTTGCAAACTTCCAGTGTCCAAAAGCATTTCAGGTGCCAACACTCTCCCTATATAGATCACACTACATGTGTGCACTACTGTATCGGACCCCATATAAGAGTGAAATTTAAGCTTGCAGTGCGTAAACAATTGTTTGTCAATTCCATGCATTATCAGAGCTATTGTTTTCTCTAGATTTAGGATTTTATTTTAAGTTGAAGGTATATTTAAAAACCCAAATATAAGATCAACTTAATACTTATGTTTTCCATGCATCTTGAAGAACATAAGAACATAAGAAATAGAAGCAGGAGTCGGCCATCTGGCCCATTGAGCCTGCTGCACCATTCAATAAGATCACGGCTGATCTGGCCGTGGACTCGTCTCCACCTACCCATCTTTTCCCCATAACGCTTAATTCCCCTACTATGCAAAATATCATTCTTGCACTGGGCCAATTAAAATCTGTTGCAGAATGGAGGGGAAAAACACCTTCTAAATGAAAGCTGCCACAGCCAAAGTGCAGAATTATGGTTGTAAGATTCTGATGGAAAAATAAGGTTAGGTTCAGTGCTTTCACTTTTCTGTTCAATCACCAGTTCACTGTTGGGGATCCACCATTAAAATAAAGAAACATGCAGTAAAGAATATTTTAATTCTGTAACAAAAGTACAGATACCAAAATCTGAAACATGTTTAAATTTACAAGCCACAACAAGCTATGAATAAACCTCAAGTAGTATACTTTATAGTTCCTATTGGACCTTTGCAAAAGCTTTCACATTTCACCATTCCCGAAATAACCTTTTCCAGACTATGCTAATGTACTGTACTTACAACATAATGATTTTAGTGATGGGACTTAGAATTAGTGGAGTAGTGGCTTTTTTTTAATACGTGTCACTAACTATTTTTGCCTTCCACACTTCAGAGAGTCTCATAGTCAAGGCTTAAGAAAATCGGACTTTCAGAAAGCCTCTGAGAAGGTGCCACACATAAGGCTGCTTACCAAGTTAAGAGCCTGTGGTGTTACAGGAAAATTACTGGCATGGCTGATTGGTAGGAGGTAGTGAGTGGGAATAAAAGGATCTTCTCTGGCTGGCTGTCAGTGACTAGTCGTGTTCCGCATGGGTCAATGTTGAAACTGTTACTTTTTATGCTGTATATCAATGATTTAGATGATGGAATAGATGGCTTTGTTGCCAAGTTTGCAGATGATATGAAGATGGATGGAGGGGCAGGTGGTTTTAAGGAAACAGATAGTCTGCAAAAGGACTTGGACAGATTAGGAGAATGGGTAAGAGAGTGGCAAATGAAATACAATGTTGGAAATGCATGGTCATTCACTTTGATAGTAGAAATAAATGTGTAGACTATTTTCTAAACGGGGAGAAATTCCAGGAATCTAAGATACATAGGGACTTGGGAGTCCTTGTGTAGAACGCTCTAAAGGTTAACTAGCAGGTTGAGTCAGTGGTGAGGAAGGCAAATGCCATGTTAGCATTCATTTCAAGAGGTCTAGAACACAAGTGCAAGGATGTGAAGCTGAGACTTTATAAGGCACTGGTGAGGCCTCACCTTGAGTAATGTGAACAGTTTTGTTCCCTTCATCTTAGAAAAGATGTGCTGGCATTGGAGAAAGTCCAGAGGAGGTTCTCAAGGATAATTCCAGGAATGAAAGGGTTACCATACGCAGAATGTTAGATGCCTCGGAATTTGTACTGGCTAGAATTCAGAAGGATGAGGGGAGATATCATTAAGACATTTTGAGTGTTGAAAGGCCTAGACAGAATAGATGTGGAAAGGATGTTTCCAATGGTGAGGGAGTCCAGAACAAGAGGGCACAGCCTCAGGATAGAAGAGCATCCATTTAAAATAGAGATGCAGAGAATTTTATTTAGCCAGAGTGTGATCAATTTGTGGAATTTATTACGACAGGAAGCTATGGAGGCCAGGTTGTTGGGTATATTTAAGGTAAAGATTGATAGGTTTTTTATTGGCTACAGCATCAAAGGTCACGGAGAAGGCCGGGGAGTGGGGCTGAGGAGGGGGAAAATGGTTCAACAATGACTGAATGGTGGAGCAGACTTGATAGGCCAAATAAGACCTTAAGAAATAGGAGCTGAAGTAGGCCATTCGGCCCATCGTGTCTGCTCTGCCATTCAATTATGGGCTGATCCAATTCTTCCAGTCATCCTCACTCCCCTGCTTTCACCCCATACCCTTTCATGCCCTGGCTAATCAAGAACCTAACTATCTCTGCCTTAAATGCGCCCAATGACTTGACCTTTATAGCTGCTCCTGGCAACAAATTCCACAGATTTACCACCCTCTGACTTAAGTAATTTCTCTGCATCTCTGTTCTAAATGGACATCCTTCAATCCTGAGGTTGTGCCTTCTTATCCTATACTCCCCTACTGTGGGAAATAGCTTTGCCATATCTAATCTGTTCAGACCTTTTAACATTCGGAATGTTTCTATGAGATCCCCCCCTCATTCTCCTGAACTCCAGGCAATACAGCCCAAGAGCTGCCAGATGTTCCTCATCTGGTAACCTTTCATTCCTGAAATCATTCTCATGAATCTTCACTGAACTCTCTCCACTGTCAGTATATCCTTTCCAAAATAAGGAGCCCAAAACTGCACACAGTACTCCAAATGTGTTCTCATGAGTGCCTTATAGAGCCTCAAAATCACATCCCTGCTCTTATATTTTCTACCTCTAGAAATGAGTGTCAACATTGCATTCACCTTCTTCACCACCGACTCAACCTGAAGGTTAACCTTTAGGGTATCTTGCACAAGGACTCCCAAGTCCCTTTGCATCTCTGCATTTTGAATTTTCTCCCCATCTAAATAATAGTGCTCCCATTTATTCCTTCCATCAAAGTGCATGACCTTACACTTTCCAAAATTGCATTTCATTTACCGCTTCTTTGCCCATTCCGCTAAGCTATCTAAGTCTCTCTGCAGGCTCTCTGTTTCCTCAACACTACCCGCTCCTCCATCTATCTTTGTATCATTGGCAAATTTAGCCTCAAATCCATTAATCCCATAGTCCAAATCATTGATATACATCATAAAAAGCAATGGTCCCAACACCGACCCCTTTGGAACTCCACTGGTAACCGGTAGCCAGCTAGAACAGGACCTCTGTTTTCTGCCGATCAGCCAATGCTCCACCCATGCTAGTAACTCCCCTGTAGTTCCATGGGATCTTATCTTGCTAAGAAGCCTCATGTGTGGCACCTTATCAAAGGCTTTCTGAAATTCCAAGTACACCACGTCTACTGCATCTCCTTCGTCGATCCTGCTTGTAATTTCCTCAAAAAATTGCAGTAGGTTTGTCAGGCAGGATTTTCCTTTCAGGAAACCATGCTGGCTTTGGCCCATCTTGTCTTGTGCCTCCAGGTACCCCATAATCTCATCCCTGACAATCAATGCCAACAACTTCCCAACCACTGACGTCAGGCTAACAGGTCTATAGTTTTCTTTCTGCTGCCTCCCACCCTTCTTAAATAACGGAGTAACATTTGCAATTTTCTAGTCATCTGATACAATGCCAGAATCTATCGATTCTTGAAAGATCATTGTTAATGCCTCCGTAATCTCTCTAGCTACTTCCTTCAGAACCTGAGGTTGCATTCCATCAGGTCCAGGAGATTTATCCACCCTCAGACCATTAAGCTTCCTGAGCACCTTCTTAATCATAATTTTCACTGTACAAACTTCACTTCCCTGACATTCTTGAATGCCCGGTATACAGCTGATGTCTTCCACTGTGAAAACTGATGGAAAATTTACATTCAGTACCTCTGTCATCTCTGTGTCTCTCATTACAGTATCTCCAGTGTCAATTTTTATTGGTCCTATATCTACCCTCAACTCTCTGTTACCCTTTATAAACTTAAAAAAGCTTTTAGTATCTTCTTTGATATTAGTCACCAGCTTCCTTCCATAATTCATCTTTTCCTTCCTAATGACCTTCTTAGTTTCCTTCTGCAAGTTTTTATAAGCTTCCCAATCCTCTGTCTTCCCACTGGCCTTGGCTTCCTTATATGCCCTCTCTTTTGCTTTTACTTTGGCTGTCACTTCACTTGTCAACCATGGTAGTGTCCTTCTTCCCCTTGAAAATTTCTTCTCATTTGGAATATAGTATCTGTCCTGCACTTCCCTCATTTTTCGCAGAAACTCCAGCCATTGCTGCTCTGCTGTCCTTCCTGCTAGTGTCTCTTTCCAGTCAACCTTGGCCAGTTCCCCTTTCAGGACATTGTAATTTCCTTTATTCCACTGAAACACTGACTCATTGGAATTTAGTTTCTCCTTCTCAAATTTCAAAGTGAACTCGATCATATTGTGATCACTGTTTCTGTAAATTTTGTCAAAGTTTAAATATGCCTCATAAATCTGATTCTTTTTATCCTTCAAAAAAAACAGCCAAGTGTATTTATTAACGTATTCATACCGTCATCCTTCTTCAAGTCTTCCAGTGAAATTCACATTGTGGTCTCTCTCACTCTTCCCGAAAGTGTCAATGTAACAGCCAAGGCTTGCTCTTGTTAAATGCTGCCAAGATCCTATAATTGGAAACCATCCTCTGCTACCACTGCTAATGCCCTAACAATGACACATTTTTCTTTTGTTAAAACAACTTTACTTTCAACATCTCCCTTCAAAACCTGAGGGCCGTCACCTTTACATCCCACAATTCCTCTCCCATCACACACATGCACGCACATAACAGGGAGAGTGTGCATGCGTACTAAATACTTACACAGTCCAAATGAACAGAACTCATCACCTTCTGTATCCTAATTGCCTCTGGAGAAATAGTGAAGAGTAAAACACTATGAGCAAGGTCCTTCCAGAATCCTTCCCAAGGTTTCAAATTGCATGTTTTCAAGGACTCGACTTTCTGGGTCTTAAGGCTTTATTTCTGGATCTAAATGGCCTGGTCTAAGCGTACATGGTTGTCCAGGTCTCCCATGGACTTTAAGCTTTCTCAAGGTCCTTGCAAGGTTTCCAAGGTCTTTCCAATGTTCTTCCTCTCTCGAGGACTCCTAGGTCCTAGATCTTTCTCACAGACTCCCAGGCCTCTTTCTCATGACCTCAGTCTCTTGAGGTTCTCGTCTCCCTGCCTCTCAAGGTCTCGCAGGCCCCCTCCCTCGAGGTCTCACAGGCCTGCCTCTTGAGTTTGCAAGTTTCCAGCTCGAGTTCCCCAAATCTCTTGAGTCATTCCTGAATCTCGAGTTTTTAGGTTTCTCTGGGCAGTAATAAAGGTCAACATATCACCCTATTAACTTGTGCAGCAAATTTGAGGGAATGTCTGGACATGGATCCCAAGATCCCTTTGTTCCTTCCACACTGCTAAGAACCCTGCTATTAACCCAGTATTCGGCTTTCAAATTTGATCTTCCAAGATGCATCATTTCACTCTTCTCTGGGTTGAACTTTATCTGCCACTTCTCAAGTCAGCTCAGCATTCAGTCCTATGAACAACCTTCTACACTATCAACAATACTACCAAACTTTGTGTCATCTGCAAACTTACTAACCATCCTTCTACCTCCACCTTCAAGTAATTTATAATAATCACAAAGATCAGGGGTCCCAGACCCCTATGGAACACTACTGGACACTGACATCCAGGCTGAATATGCTCCATCTACAACCACCCTCTGCTTTCTGTGGGCAAGCTAATTCTGAATCCACACAGTCAAGTTTCTCTGGATCCCAAGCCTCCTGACTTTCCAATGAGCCTATCTTGGGGAATCTTGTCAGACACCTTGCTACATTCCATATTCACTACATCCCACAGCTCTATCTTCAACAATGTGCATTGTCACATCCCCAAAGAATTCAACCAGGCTTTTGAGGTATGACTTGGCCTGCACAAAGCCATGTCGACAATCTCTAATCAGGCTATGCCTCTCCAAATGCTCTTATGTTCTGTCTCTAAGAATCTTCTCCAATAATTAGCTGTCAACTGAATTAAGACTCACTAGTGTATAATTTCCAGAGTTAAACCTACTCCCTTTCTTGAACAAAGGAATAATATTTGCTACCCTCCAGTCATCTGATATTACTTTTGTGGCTCCTAAGGTCATAATGATCATCTGGCCCAAGAGATAATGTAATGTTTTTTTGGAAGTTTCAGCTCATCTTCTTTCTTAACATTGACATATTCTGGCATATTAGACTGTTTTATGCTGCCCCCACAAATTTCAGAGTCCCACTCACTGGTGAACACTGAAGCAAGGCTCTTATTAAGGATCTCTCCTACATCCTCCAACTCCAGACACGTGTTTCCTCTTCCATGCCTGATCGGTCCTACCCTCATTCTAGTCACCCTCCTATTCTTCACAAATAAGACCATAAGACCATAAGATATAGGAGCAGAAGTAGTCCATTCGACCCATCAAGTCCACTCCGCCATTCAATAATGGGATGATCCAATTCTTTGAGTCATCCCCACTCCTCTGCCTTTACCCCATACCCTTTGATGCCTGGCTAATCAAGAAATTATCTATCACTGCCTTAAATACACCCAATGACTTGGCCTCCACAGCCGCTCCTGGCAACAAATTCCACAGATTTGCCACCTCCAGACTAAAGTAATTTCTATCACCTCAGTTCTAAAAGGACGTCCTTCAATCCTGAAGTCTTGCCCCCTTGTCCTAGAATCCCCTACTATAGGAAATAACTTTGCCATATCTAATCTGTTCAGGCTTTTTAACATTCAGAATGTTTCTATGAAATCCCCCCTCATTCTCCTGGAATACAGCCCAAAAGCTGCCAGACATTCCTCATATGGTAACCCTTTCATTCCTGGAATCATTCTCATGAATCTTCTCTGAATCCACTCCAATATCAGTATATCCTTTATAAAATAAGGAGCCCAAAACTGCACACAATACTCCAAGTGTGGTCTCACGAGTGCCTTATAGAGCCTCAACATCACATCCCTACTCTTACATTCAATACCTCTAGAAATGAATGCCAACACTGTATTCGCCTTCTTCACCACCGACTCAACCTGGAGGTTAACCTTTAGGATGTCTTGCACAAGGACATCCAAGTCCCTTTGCATATCTGCATTTTGAATTCTCTCCCCATCTAAATAATAGTCTGCCCGTTTATTTCTTCCATCAAAGTGCATGACCATACACTTTCCAACATTGTATTTCATTTGCCACTTCTTTGCCCATTCCCCTAAACTATCTAAGTCTCTCTGCAGGCTCTCTGTTTCCTCAACACGACCTACTCCTCCACCTATCTTTGTATCATCGGCAAATTTAGCCACAAATCCATTAATCCCGTAGTCCAAATCATTGACATATATTGTAAAAAGCAGCAGTCCCAGCATCGACCCCTGTGGAACTTCACTGGAAACCGGCAGCCAGCCAGAATAGGATCCCTTTGTTCTCACTCTCTGTTTTCTGCCAACCAGCCAATGCTCCACCCATGCTAGTAACTTCCCTATATTTCCATGGGCTCTTATCTTGCTAAGCAGCCTCGTGTGCAGCACCTTGTCAAAGGCCTTCTGAAAATCCAAGTACACCATGTCTACTGCATCTCCTTTGTCTACCCTGCTTGTAATTTTCTCAAAGAATTGAAGTAGGTTTGTCAGGCAAGATTTTCCTTTCAGGAAACGATACTGGCTTTGGCCTATCTTGTCATGTGCCTCCAGGTACTCCATAATCTTATCCCTGACAATCGATTCCATCAATTTCCCAACCACTGATATCAGGCTAACAGGTCTATAGTTTCCTTTCTGCTGTTTCCACCATTCTTAAATAGCGGAGTAACATTTGCAATTTTCCAGTCATTGGGTACAATGTCCGAATCTATCGATTATTGAAAGATCATCGTTAATTCTTCTGCAATCTCTTCAGCTACTTCCTTCAGAACCCAAGGGTGCATTCCATCAGGTCCAGGAGATTTATCCACCCTCAGACCATTAAGCTTCCTTAGAACCTTCTCAGTCGTAATTTTCACTGCACAAACTTCACTTCCCTGACACTCTTGAATGTCCTGTAAACTGCAGACATCTTCCACTGTGAAAACTGATACAGATAATACATTCAGTTCCTCTGCCATCTCTGCATCTCTCAATACAATATCTCCAGCATCAGATTTTTATTGGTCCTATACGTACCCTCGACTCTCTTTTACCCTTATATATTTAAAAAAAGCTTTTAGTATCTTCTTTGATATGAATTCCTAGCTTCCTTTCATAATTCATCTTTTCCTTCCTAATGACCTTCTTAGTTTCCTTTTGCAAGTTTTTAAAAGCTCCCCAATCCTCTGTCTTCCCACTAGCTCTGGCTTCTTTGTATGCCCTCTCTTTTGCTTTTACTTTGGCTCTGACTTCACTTGTCAACCATGGTAGTGTCCTTCTTCCTTTTGAAAATTTCTTCTTACTTGGAATATATCTCTCTTGCACTTCCCTCATTTTTCGCCGAAACTCCTGCCATTTCTTTTCCACTTGTCCTTCCTGCTAGTGTCTCTTTCTAGTCAACCTTGGCCAGTTCCCCTCTCATGCCATTGTAATTTGCTCTATTCCACTGAAATTCCAACACATTGGATTTTATTTTCTCCCTCTCAATTCTCAATGTGAACTTGATTATATTGTGATCACTGTTCACTAAGGGTTCCTTAACCTTAAGCTATCTTATCACATCCGGATCATTGCACAACACCCAATCCATCACAGTCGATCCCCTAGAGGGCTCAACAACAAGCTGTTCTAAAAAGCCATCCCTTAGACATTCTACAAATTCTCTTTCTTGAGGTCCAGTACTGACCTGGTTTTCCCAATCCACTTTCATGTTAAAATCCCCAATGATTATCATGACATTGCCTTTCTGACACGCCTTTTCTGTCTCCTGCTGTAATTTGTAATCCACATCCTGGCTGCTGTTTGGAGACCTGTTTACAACTGCCATTATAGTCCTTTTACCCTTGCCATTTCTTAACTCATAAATGACCTAATTCTGCTCTTATGTCTTCTGGTCTATGGTCTTATTACCAAACAATCAACACCTATTTCTAATAGGGTTTGGCAATTTCTTTACAATATATGAGAAAATGCTACTGCAAATTATTTTAAGATCATAGTGTTATCACACAATAAACTCTAGTATGTCCACTTTTGTCAGACAAAGGGTGACTGACATAATAGTGCAGGAGAAAAGTATATGACAGCTCTGGAGGGGGTGCAGAGGAGATTCACCATTATATTGCCCAGGTGGAACAGGAGTGACTGGCAAGGCTGGATTTGTGTTCCCTGGAAAGGAAGGGGTTAAGAGGACACATGAAGGAGGCATTAGTGGAAAAACTGCAGAAATGTTCCCGCTTGAGGTGAATAAAACTAGAGGACATAGATTTAGGGCAAGAGGCAAGAAATTTAGAAGTTAATTAAGTGAATCTTT
The DNA here is from genome assembly GCF_963921235.1 of Mobula hypostoma. Taxonomy (NCBI): domain Eukaryota; kingdom Metazoa; phylum Chordata; class Chondrichthyes; order Myliobatiformes; family Myliobatidae; genus Mobula; species Mobula hypostoma. The sequence goes on from NC_086106.1 coordinate 61,928,757, forward strand.
TTTCACTCAGAGAGGAATAAGTATCTGGACCACACTGTCAAAGAGAATGGTGGAAGCCCAGATGCTGATTTTATTTAGAATATGTCTAGATAAGCACTTGAATTCCTTTGGCAGATAATGCTATGAAATTAATACAGTTGATTCAGTCTGGATGTAGTGGGCTGAATGCACTGTTTCTTTGGTGTATGACTGTGCCAACCTCAGTGCAAATGAATAGCAATAATAAATGTTAATATGTAAGTGGATATTAAGCTTGGTTTAAATTATTTGTGATTGTTTTAAGTTACAAAGCATGTCAAATTTCTCATTAGATTTTTTTTTCCTTTTTGTCATCTCCTAAAAACAACCCATGAAATTTTCTTCTCCTTGGAGTTGCAGACAAACTTTCTTAATGAAAACTGATAGTCTGACAGATGGATTCGGAAATGTCAGTGACGAAGGAGCATTGAAAGAACTGTCTGACACGACAAGAAAGAGCTGTCCATTAAACACCTGAACAAATCAACCAGAATGTTTCAATCAGAAGTGAGTGCCTCAACACTATGATAGATCATCCATCTTCAGGACAATCATCCAATTAATTTGTGACAAAGAATTGTAACAAATGGAGCGAGGAGAATCGTCTGTGAATTTAGTTGCAGAACTAAATACCATGCTAGATCTAAAGAGGACTTCCTTTAAAAGGGGAAGCTAGATAAATATAAAAATGAACAGAAGGTAAAGTTAAAAGGATGAGATACCGAGTGGGTGGATGCTCATGTGGAGCACGAACACCAGGATGGCCTAGATAGAGAGTATGGCCTGATTGTGCTGTGTAATCAATGCACTTTTTTCATTTTTAAAAATTCTATTTATGTCTTATTGTAGCGATGTGCTACACACAGCGCTAGAATAACCACATGGAGTCGGTGAGTTAGAGTTGCGATGAAAGAGATTTATTCAAACTTCGCGGCCCGCTTTAAAGCCTTCCTGTTCCCACCCTCCCTGGGCGGGACTACTGTGGGGAATGTATATTCCCAGACCCTTTCTGCGCGCAGGATTTTCCCCCTGCTGGTGAAGATGGCCTGGCGCCCTTTTTGCTGCCAGCCCTCTGCCTGCGCGCGCTGTTGTGAGCCGGTTCGTGTGTGCCAGAAAGTGGGTCGCCACATAATGCCCCCCCAGAACCGGCGATACCTCCCCCAATGTCCACAGTCTGGATCGGCCTCTGTTTGGGAGGTCTGCCCCTGCGCCGCGGTGCCTGAGCCTGGACCGGTTGCGCCAAGTCCACATGGGCCGGTTTGAGTCGGTCCACCGTGAAAACCTCCTCTCTCCCCCCAATGTCCAGCACGAACGTGGACCCGTTGTTCCTGATCACCTTAAACGGTCCCTTGTAGGGCCGCTGTAGCGGTGCCCGGTGTCCGCCCCGTCGTACAAAAAGAAACTTACAGTTCTGCAGGTCTTTGGGTACGCAGGTCGGGCTCTGTCCGTGCTGTGAAGTGGGTATGGGGGCCAGGTTACTGAGCCTCTCTTGTAGTCTGCCGCAGTCCAGGACTGCTGTGGGTTCTTCCTCTTGCCCCCTTGGGGCTGATATGAACTCTCCTGGGACGACCAGGGGCGTGCCGTACACCAACTCGGCCGACGAGGTGTGTAGATCCTCCTTGGGCGCCATGCGGATTCCGAGCAGGACCCAGGGAAGTTCGTCCACCCAGTTAGGCCCCTCCAGGCGGGCCATGAGAGCCGATTTCAGGTGCCGGTGAAAGCGCTCCACTAGTCCGTTCGACTGTGGGTGGTAGGCTGTTGTGTGGTGTAGCTGTGTTTCTAAAAGTCTGGCCATAGCCGACCACAGGCTGGAGGTGAACTGGGCGCCCCTGTCGGAGGTAATGTGGGCCGGTACCCCGAAGCGCGCTACCCAGGTTGCGATCAGTGCTCGGGCGCAGGATTCGGAGGTGGTGTCGGTGAACGGGACTGCCTCTGGCCATCTGGTGAACTGGTCTACGATAGTTAGGAGATACCGTGCTCCTCGCGACACTGGCAGGGGCCCCACGATATCCACATGAATGTGGTCGAACCTCCGGCGGGTGGGTTCGAACCGCTGCGGCGGAGCCTTGGTGTGCCGCTGCACCTTGGCCGTTTGGCACTGCATACACGTTTTGGCCCATTCACTGACCTGCTTACGAAGTCCATGCCACACGAACCTGTTGGAGACCAGCCGGATGGTTGTCCTGATGGAGGGGTGCGCTAAGTTGTGAATGGACTCGAAAACCTGCCGGCGCCAGGCTGCTGGGACGACGGGGCGGGGTTGACCGGTAGCTACGTCACATAGTAGGGTCCTCTCACCTGGGCCTACTGGGAGGTCTTGGAGCTGCAAACCGGAGACTGCAGTCCTGTAACTGAGGATCTCAGCGTCTACCTGCTGTGCCTCTGCCAGCGCTGCATAGTCCACCCCCTGGGACAGGGCCTGTATGGTCGGTCTGGAAAGTGCGTCCGCCACGACGTTGTTCTTTCCAGAGACACGCCGGATGTCCGTCGTGTACTCGGAGATGTAGGACAGATGTCACTGCTGGCGGGACGACCAGGGGTCGGACACCTTCATGAACGCAAAGGTAAGCGGTTTGTGGTCTGTGAACGCGGTGAAGGGCCTACCTTCTAAGAAGTACCTGAAATGCCGGATTGCCAGGTATAGTGCCAATAGCTCCCGGTCGAAAGCACTGTATTTGAGTTCGGGTGGTCGTAGGTGTTTGCTGAAGAACGCCAGGGGTTGCCAGCGACCCTCGATGAGTTGTTCCAGCACTCCACTGACCGCTGTGTTGGATGCGTCCACCGTGAGGGCAGTAGGAACGTCCGTTCTGGGGTGCACTAGCATCACGGCGTTTGCCAAGGCTTCTTTGGTTTTAACGAAAGCGGTTGCGGCCTCTTCGTCCCAGGTAATGTCCTTGCCCTTACCCGACATCAGGGTGAACAGGGGGCGCATGGTTTGGGCTGCTGAGGGGAGGAAACGGTGGTAAAAATTTACCGTACCCACGAATTCCTGCAAGCCTTTGATTGTGTTGGGTCGGGGGAAGTGGTGGACCGTGTCTACCTTGGCGGGCAGCGGGGTTGCCCCGTCTTTAGTAATCCTGTGGCCCAGGAAGTCGATGGTGTCGAGTCCGAACTGGCATTTGGCTGGATTGATTGTAAGGCCGAATTCACTCAGGCGGGAGTAGAGCTGGCGGAGGTGGGACAGATGATCCTGCCGACTACTGCTGGCTATGAGGATGTCGTCCAAATAGATGAATGCAAAGTCCAGGTCGCGTCCCACCACGTCCATTAGCCGCTGGAAAGTCTGTGCGGTATTCTTTAGACCAAACGGCATTCGGAGGAATTCGAAAAGTCCGAACGGGGTGATAAGTGCTGTTTTGGGGATGTTGTCCGGATGTACAGGGATTTGATGGTATCCCCGGACGAGGTCTACCTTGGAAAAGATCCTTGCGCCGTGTAGGTTTGCTGCAAAGTCTTGAATGTGTGGCACAGGGTAGCGGTCTGGCGTTGTAGCCTCGTTCAGTCTGCGGTAGTCACCACATAGTCTCCAGCCCCCCGTTGCCTTGGGCACCATGTGAAGGGGGGAGGCCCATGGGCTGTTGGACCGTCGTATGATCCCTAATTCCTCCATCTTCTTGAACTCCTCCTTCGCCAGTCGGAACTTGTCCGGGGGAAGCCTTCAAGCACGGGCGTGGAGGGGTGGTCCCTGGGTCGGGATGTGGTGCTGTACTCCGTGTCTGAGCATTGCTGCCGTGAACTGCGGTGTCAGTACTGATGGGAAATCCGCCAGGACCCTGGTGAATTCATCTTCGGACAGCGTGATGGAGTCCAGGTGTGGGGCTGGCAACTGTGCTTCACCCAGGGAGAACGTTTGAAAAGTCTTGGCGTGGACTAATCGCTTCCCTTGCAAGTCGACCAGCAGGCTGTGGGCTCGTAGAAAATCTGCCCCCAGCAGTGGTTGGGCCACGGCGGCCAGTGTGAAGTCCCACGTGAACCAGCTGGAGCTGAACTGTAGCCACACCATGCGGGTGCCGTAGGTTCGTATTGTGCTGCCATTAGCGGCCCTCAGGGTGGGTCCCGGTTCTCTGTTGCGGGTGTCGTAACTCGTTGGAGGTAAGACGCTGATCTCCGCTCCGGTGTCGACCAAAAAGCGGCGTCCCGACTGCTTGTCCCAGACGTACAGGAGGCTGTCCTGATGGCCAGCCGCCGTAGCCATCAGCGGTGGCTGGCCCTGGCGTTTCCCGGGAATTTACAGGGCGGTCTGCAGCGGCGGGCCTCTGTGCCCCACCGCTGGTGGTAGAAACACCATTGTTCGTTGGGCTCCTCACTCCCGTCGTCGGGTTTTGTAGGCTCTGCTGCCGGGCCTGGTCTGGTCTGTCGTTGGGCACGCGGCTTGGTGATCTGTGCGACGGATGCCCCTCTCTCTTTCCTGGCATTCCACAGCACATCTGCTCGGGCCGCCACCTCCCGGGGGTTGCTGAAATCTGCGTCAGACAGCAGCAGGCATATGTCCTCGGGCAGTTGCTCTAGGAACACCTGCTCAAACATGAGGCAGAGTTTGTTCCCTTCAGCCAGGCCCAGCATCTCGTTCATTAATGCTGACGGCGGCCTGTCTCCCAAACCATCCAGGTGCATTAAGCGGCGTGCTCGTTCGCGCCATGAGAGTCCGAAAGTCCTTATGAGCAGGGCTTTGAATGCTGTGTATTTGCCGTCCTCCGGGGGTGACTGTATAAACTCCTCAACTTGTGCAACAGTCTCCTGGTCGAGGGAGCTCAGCACGTAGTAGTAACAAGTGGACTCCGAGGTTATCTGCCGAATGTGGAATTGTGCTTCTGCTTGTTCGAACCATAATTGGGATCGCAGCGTCCAGAAGCTTGGCAGTTTTAACGAAACTGCGTGAACAGATGCAGCGTCGGTCATCTCTGGTCCAAATATCGTTTGGGCCGTCGGGGTCACCAATTGTAGCGATGTGCTACACACAGCGCTAGAATAACCACACGGAGTCGGTGAGTTAGAGTTGCGATGAAAGAGATTTATTCAAACTTCGCGGCCCGCTTTAAAGCCTTCCCGTTCCCGCCCTCCCTGGGCGGGACTACTGTGGGGAATGTATATTCCCAGACCCTTTCTGTGCGCGGGATTTTCCCCCTGCTGGTGAAGATGGCCTGGCGCCCTTTTTGCTGCCGGCCCTCTGCCTGCGCGCGCTGTTGTGAGCCGGTTCGTGTGTGCCAGAAAGTGGGTCGCCACATTATAAACATTTTTTATTTTGTCACAACATTTCAATCCTTCACTTTATAATTTGAATCAAGAGATTATAAATGCCGCCTTTCGGTGACAGAAGTATGTAATCTACATTGAAATTGGAAGCAATTCATTTCATTTGCTTCTTCGTCTTCAGGCATCCACTGCAATGAAGATGACTTGTTTCCACTCTGATTTCATGCATTCTGAGGTGACCGATGAAGCCAATGTGGAAACCACAAACCCTTCTACAGATGGGAAAGGAATGCTAATTGAAGCAGACTGGTCTAGAGCTTACCAGCTAGGACTTTACTTCCATCACGGACACAAAACTTGATTGCGCTCTTGATCCATTGACTTGAGATTCTCTAAGTGATTGCAAATACTCTTTCATTTTGAGTGGACGTGGGCCATGGATTCCAGGGATGCAAGAGCTGTATGGGTCATTGTATTTTTTTCAAGGAGACTGGGTCTTTTTTTCTTTGCACTTTGTAGTATCAATTTGTGACAGAGCATTGAACAGACTGTCTTGTTTTAGAAGGATGGGTGTGGCCTAAACACAGCCTTCACAACAGAGCTTAACTGTGTAAGTAGAACCTAAGGTCCATGAATGTTGGTTTGGGAGAGGACACTGACTTCTTATACTCTTATGGTGAATTAGGATGATTTTGCAGAGACATGGTTGGAGGTATCTTTCCACCATCTGCAGTTGCCTTCTTCTGTTGATGGATTGGAGCCAGATTAAAGGAGATAACAGAAAGGTGGATGTCAATCCAGTAGTCATCAGAGCCTGCTAAGGAGTGAGTGATGCAGACCTGTTTGAAGTCTCTTGTTGGATACCAATGCTTGGACCAGTGATGGGCTATGATGTCCTAAGTCTATCCCTCTGCTGAAGCATGTATTCATTCTGACCAAGCATCTTGTCAAGAAGATGACTCCATTAACTCAATTGGTAAGGATTGCATCTTTTCTAAACCTGGTATTGAAGTTACACAGGGATGCCAACTACGCCTGTTTATACAGTCAGCCTTACAGACAGCCTTGGTCCAACCAAGCAGATGCTATAGCTAAGAAAGCACACTAGCACCTACCGTTGCTCAGAAACCAGCGTTTCCGTGATTTTACAGTTTCACCATACAAAGCATCCTATCCAGATGCACCACAGCTTGGTCTGGCATTTTCTCTGGCCAAGACCACAAGACAATGCAGTTCATCATGACAACCTTCCTTTCCAGCTCAATAAGTCCACGCTGTCAAATTATACTCATGTCACCATTTAACGTACTGACCTGTATATCAGTATGTTTTTGGTATACGGGTGTAAACCCATGTAGACATGGGGAGAATGTATAAACTCCTCACAGACAGCAGAGGAAATTGAACCCAGGACATTGGCACTAACCATAACACTATGCTAACCGCTCTGCTGCTGTGCCACACCTATTGACTCTATCTACACTTCCCACTGCCTTGAGAAAGCAACCAAATATTTCTCCCACCCCAGTCATTCTCTCTTCTCCCCTCTCCCATTGGGTAGAAGATACAAAAGTTTGAAAACTTACTCCACCAGGTTCAGGGTCAGCTTCTGTCCCATTGTGATTAACTCTTGATCTCCCATTTTATCTTGACACGGCACCTTATTGTTTACCTGCACTGAACTCTCTCTGTAATGTTAACTGTAACGCTATATTCTATATTTATTATTATCTTTCACTTTGCAATACGTTAACATATTTATGCTTTGGATTTATTTGTGTGGATGGCACCCAAAACAAAGTCTTTTGCCTTATCTTGATTCATGTGACAACAATGAACTAATTAGATAGAGGTTTTTTTTGTCCCTGGCTTCACTTCCACACTAGAATCACAGTCCAAACAACAGGCATTCTGCAGATGCTGGAAATTCAAGCAACACACATCAAAGTTGCTGGTGAACGCAGCAGGCCAGGCAGCATCTCTCACTCTCACTAACTCTTCCTTCAGTTAGTCCTGACGAAGGGTCTCGGCCTGAAACGTCGACTGTACCTCTTCCTACAGATGCTGCCTGGCCTGCTGCGTTCACCAGCAACTTTGACGTGTGTTGCTAGAATCACAGTCCAAACCAGATTTAGCTGAATACTTGTTTCATGTTCCCAGTCTCAGATCTGGCTGCACACTGACAGTGTTAAGTGACATAAAACTGAGAGAAATGCAGTGTTGATGGTACTACTGCGCTAGAAATCTGGTATGAACACCTGCACACACACACACACACACACACACACACACCTGCTCAGCGGCAATGTACACAACACTGATCATTGGCTAATCAGCTGGGTGTCAGAGACAAAATCAAGAGCTATGCACCTAAAGGAAGAGAAGAAATGACAGCAGTTTCTATCTCATGCAACAAGAGGTGATCAGAGGGACTACAGGACCCTGGCCTGGAATATATGCTGCCAGACCCCAGCACTGGGACACACTCGCCACACAACACAGTGCAGTACCATATCTCATTAATAAGCAGCCACAATACTCGGCCCAGCCTGCCAACACTGTCCCTCGCGGGCAGCCTCTGCACAGGTAACTGTGTGCGGTTCATTGCTGCAAGAACTCTAGTAGAGGGAAGATATTCATGTGAGGTAGCATACAGAGCAGTGCACAACAGCAGGAAGGGCAGAGGTTTGCACCTGTTTCCAGCACACATCTCCCTGAACTGCAGTAGTTGGCAGTCAGGCTAAGTTGATGTCTGCTTTGCGTGCATGCACGGCAGGCATTGTCATATGTAATTGATAGCCAACATACCAAAATTCAGATGCAAGCCAATGTTTGACTCCATTCTGCCTATTAAAGCAATGAGGGAGATTGAAGCATCAAAGCGAGTGCAGAGGGTGAATGTCAGCTGCCTAACTTTTGACCATTCTGTACTGGAGAGGGGAGAGCCTGCCGCTGTGCCCGGAGAGTGTTGCCCAGGTTTTCTGAGTTCTAGATGTGGACTTGGACTGTAGACTTCTCTTCAGTTTTACAGTTTCTTATATTCTGTGTTTCTCGCCAGACCTTACACATTTTTTTATGTGGGGAGGGGGATTTGGGGGTTGATGATCATGCTGCCTTTCTTTTCTTTCTTGATTTCACGGTTACCCAGAGAAGAAGAATTTCAGAGCAATATACTTTGATAATAAATGAACATTTGAACCTTTGAACTTTGAGGAGAATGATGTGCTGAAAACAAATGAAAATGGATGGCATGTGAAAAGTTGGATAATGTTTTATATGGTTATCATGATAGATTGTGTTGACCAATGTAGACAAGACTATGTATCAGTACCTCAAGTTGAACTCTGTCTTTTTGTGTGTTTCCCCCTAGCTGACAGTCTGTGGTTTTGTATTGCCATGTGCTCCTGTTCCAGCCCCTGTATTACTGAGTACTCCTTCTCTCATCTGCTTCTCATTATTACCTGTATTGCTGCCACCTGTGTCTCATTGTGCTCCACCTATCACCTGCCTCTCTGTTTACTGCTCAGTGTATTTCAGTTCTGTGTTTTCAGCTGTTTGCTGCTGGATTATGCTAGTGAAGTTTCCTGAGCCTTTCCAGCATTTGTATCTGTACTCTGTCTGTCTGAGTATCGACTCTGCCTCTTTCCCGATTCTGGTTTTTGGATTTCTCTGGATGTTTGATCTCTGCCTGTACTTTGACACTGACTTTGTTTGCACCTTGGGATTTGTTACTCAATTTGTTACACAGTACTGGGTCTGCGACTGAATCCCTTCTCCAGTGCCCTGACAGTATGACATTTGGAGCACGTTTACAATCTTTGCCGCATGACCAAAGTCAACTTGTTCTTAAATTGTGTTTCCTGTAACTACCTTTTACTTTTCCCATGGTCTGGGATGGAAATCTGAACCTGTTCCTGTTCCAATTTCCATGGACCCACATGCATCTTTCTTGTAGAAGTCTTCTCAGATCCCTTTGCTGGACTTGTCTTAAAAAAAAAAAAAAAAAATTCCTCAAGTATCCAAGATGTGAAAGAAATAATTTTTTGTTACTGATTGTAACAATCAGGACAAAGTAACAGAAATAAATTGGTTTCTTCAGACTACTGCATGAAGTTTTCAGAATTTTTCTGGTGTAATTCTAGCATGATTAGGAGATTACTCAGTAGGTGAAAGTGATTCAAATGCTGCAGTAAGTTTAAATATAATTAGTTTCTAACAACTACATTTTCACAACATAAAAACACAACTAAATTTCTTTAATTTCAAAAATACCAGTACTTAGAGCCAAATTAAACAATTCAATTCATGCTTTAGGTCATATTTTCTTTTATTTTAATTAACATTCCCATACTACTGAAAACAAATGCAATTTTGTAAAGGTCCTTGCAGAGTATAGAACACAACAGGACAAGAACAGTGCTGCCAAACTATGATGACTTAAACTAATCCCTTCTGCCAATATCCCTCCATTCTCTATATATTTATGTGCCTATCTATAAACCTCAGTGTCTTATCTGTTACCATCAGCAACCTTTCACTAATATTTGAATGTACTTTCCTACTAAATTAATATCTAATTCTTGGAAAATGTTGATATTTAACAGTTACCCAAAATGCAGAGGACCTGTACATAATGGCATTTCCATGCACCCATTGCTCTTATCTTTACAGGCAGTAGAGATACAGCATTGGGAAGTTGTTGTTGGAAAAGCTTAGGTGATTAATTAGGGTGTATTTTGGAAATTGTACAATCACAGCAACCATATAGCTGATGCCTGAAGTGAAAACTGTGCAAGAGGTTACTTTGTCCTGATTCATGAATGTTGTTAGAGCTGCACTCACCTAACCAAGTGAAGTGCTCCACTACTGGCTTTACATATAGAGGGTGAAAAGTCCTTAAGAAGTCAGAAGGCAAAGTCATTTTCCACAATATTCTGGTATCAATTGTTAAATGGTTTGTCATAATTTATTCACAAATTTTAGCCTCTGACAATAACACTCAATTACATCAGCATTGCCAAATCCTCCATCGACAATGTTCTGAAGTTCCCCATTGACTAGAACTAAATTGTAGTCATCACATGAACAATGCGTCTACAAGAGCAAGTCAATAATTGAGTGTCTGTGCCAAGCGACTCTCCTTGTGGTACCACCATCCACCAGCTCTTGTATGTCAAATGGAAATATTGGAGTGTGAAGAATACTTAGGGACGCACAATCCAGGGTGGAATAATACCAGACTTTTCAAAACAAAATGCTCCAGAAAGACCCAAGGTCAGCCCACCAGGAAGTCTTGAACTTGGGGATGGCAGTAGGATCCACATACCCCATTATTGTACCAGCGAGACAGACTGAAGGAGGAAGAGTGGTTATAATGTTTATCGTTGCTGTGAAGTCACATAGAATGCATTTTTTGTGCCTTTTCAATCAGGGCACTAGATGAGGGAATGCTACATAAGACAAAGGAGGTGATAATTTACTACAAGACGGTGAAGAGAGACCGGAACTGAGAGGGGGAGGGGAGAGAGAGAATGGAAAGTTAGATAGATGAAGAAGGAGAGACAGATGGAGAGGGAAAGAGAGAGACAGGTGGAGAGGATAAAAGAGGAAAAAACCATGCAAGACATCAGTGCAAAACAAAAAGCAATCAGAGACAAGTGCATGATAGAGCAAGAAGTGATCTGTAGTGCTCCATTACTGAGGTAAAATTAGTGTTGTGCAGGGCAGTTCATGAACCTGATGGTTGTAGGAAAGCACCATTTTCTGATCTTGTTGGTGTGGGATTTCAGACTTCGGTACCTCCTGCCTGAAGCAAGCAGCAAGAGGATCTAGCCCATATGAAGGAGATCCTTGATGATAGATGCTGTCTTCTTGAGATGTGCATAATAATTAATAACATAAATGGCTATGGTTCAAAGTCTCATTATGTTTAATTGACCATGAATATTTATATTATTATATATTCTTTAGAGATATAAACTCTGAATCTATTGCCCATGGAAAATTATGTTTCTTCAAGTTATACAGAACTAAAGCAGGCCCATCGGTCCATCAAGTTAACTCTGACCTTCAAGCAATCATTAACATTAATCCCATTTTATGATCTTCGTATTGTCTTTGACACCTCCCCCATCATCACTCACCTTCAAACTAGGGGCAATTCACAACAGACAATTAACCTACCAACCAGCATGTCTTTGGGATGCAGGAGGACACTGGAGCACCCAGAAGAATCCAACAGGGTTACAGGGATCTATCTGTTTTAGAGCATTGACTCCCCTTAGCACTACGCACGTTGCTCTCTCTCTCTCTATCTCTCTCACTGAAATGTGAAAGCCATCTCCCGTATGAGTGATATGTACTTGCACAGACAACAACAAATTGGTGACAAATACGAACCTGAATGTCAGAAAATATCATGAACTGCACCGACAGTTACGGGGCGAAACAGTGAGAGGAAAGAACTAAACAGTACGAAGGCTGTCACAAATGCTAACGAAGGGACGTGTGATTAGCGTTGCATAGTACACAGTGCAGGACGCGACTAGCAAATTTAGAGTAACAATGGCTTCAGTCGGAAAAGTTGATAAATTTGATAGTGCTAATGAAGGATGGGAGTCAGATATCGAGAGAGTTGAACTAGAATGGAAGGCAAACGACATGGTTGAACAAAACCATCTTTCTGATACATTAAGCAACAGGCTTGAATGTGGCATACATAGTCAAAGCACTCAAAAGAGGCTACTGTCAGAAAGAGACCTAACCTTACAACAGATATTGAATAAGTGTCTCCCAAAGGCAAACTGAAAGTAAATGTGACATATGGAGGCCAAAGACAGCAGTTAGAGCTTTATGTATTGAAAAGTGGAGGGCTAGCACTTTTCAGATGTGAATGGTTAAGAAACATCCAACTAGACTGGCACACAATCAAAGCTCTCAACAGGCGTTGGTAGCACTAACCCAGAGACTGTCACAGCTGCTTAATGCTAATGAGAAGGTGTTTGAGAAGGGGATTGGTAAACTCAAAGGCAGGGAGACCAGAATTGAATTGAATGAAGCAGCAACACCAAGATTCCATAAAGCGTATTCAGTGCCTTACACACTATGTCCTAAAGTGGATGCTGAATTTCAGAGCTTGGAGACAACTGGAATTCTCTCCAAGGCTGAGTGAAGCAGTTGGGCCATGCCCACTGTCCCAATGATCATGAAAGGAAAGGCCAGAGCCATTCGCAGATGTGGGAATTTCAAAGTGAGCATCAACCCTGTACTGCTTACTGTGTAGTATCCCCGCCACAGATACAAGATACTTTTGCATCTTTGGCAGGCAGGGAGAGGTTTTCAAAGATTGACTTGTCACAAGATTATCTGTAAATGGAGTTGGAGGAGTCAAGCAAGAAGTTCCTCAGTGTCAACACTGACAAGGGACTGTTCCAATATAATCCTCTTGCCTTTGGTGTCAACATCAGCTCCAGCAATTTGGCAAAGAGCAATGGACTAAGTTCGCCAAGATATCCAAGGAACACAATGTTACCTTGAAGACATCATCATGACTGGCAAAAATGATGAAGATTACCTCCAGATCCTTGGTAATGTTCTTACCAGGCAAGAGAGATAAATGGGAGTTTTTCAAGAATGAATCTCATATTGTGGACATGTCATTGACAAGCATGGCTTACAAAAGTCACAAGAGAAGAATGAAGCAGTGCTACAGATACACAAACCAGAAAACGTGTCACAACTCAGGTCATACATGGGCCTTGTAAACTACTACCACTGTTTTCTCCCAAACATCGCTACAGTGTTGCACCTATTGAACACACTGCTGCAGACAAGAGCAAAGTAGGAATGGTCGTAAAGATGTGAAAGAGCATTCAAGGAAACAAACGGACTAATAACATCAGATGAACTGCTCACCCATTATGACCCTTCTCTGCCCATCAGACTGGCATGCAATGTGCCCCTGATGGCATTGGTATCATTTGTCACACACAATGAAAGATGGATCTGAACGCTCGATTGGATTTGCGTCAAATTCACTGACAAACGCAGAGCGGAACTACACACAGATCAACCAAGAGGCCCTTAATCTAGTATGGGGAATAAAGAAGTTCCACCACTACGCCTATGGACAAAGGTTTACACTAGTGACAGATCACCAGCCCCTTTTGTCCATTTTCAATCTCAGGAAGGGAATTCCAGAATGTCTGCTATTCCGTTACAACATTGGGCACTACCCCTATGAGCCCACCCTTATGACATAGAGTTCAAGGGGAACCAAACAACACAGCAATGCTGATGGCTTGTCATATCTTCCACTAGCAGGAACTGAAGAAGAAGAGTCTTCATACTGTGACCCCAACAGAAGTGTTCCACAAAGCATTGTTGGACCAGTTGCCAGTAACAAAATTCAGCAATACAACGGGAAACAAGGAATGACACAACATTGCCAAAGGTTTGTGACATCACCATGCAAGGATGGCCAGCTCATGGTAACCCTATGTTTCAAGAGTTGTCAGTGAGACAAGACCAACTGTCAGTATGACAAGGAATGCTGATCTGTGGATCTTGGGTTGTGGATCCCTCCAAACTGCACACCAGAGTGTTAGAAAATCTGCATGAAGGACATCTGGGTGCAGTTGAGATGAAGAGTCTCACCCAGAGTTACATGTGTGGCTGGGAATAGATAAACAAACAGAAGACTTGGCCAAAAGCTGATCAGGATGCCAAAAAATTCAAAATGCATTCCACAGGCACTGTTATACCTGTGGGAGTGGCCGTTGTTGCCATGGCAAAGAGTCCATATTGACTTTGCTGGGCCAATCATGGATTCCATGTTTCTGATTGCTGTAGATGCTCATTCGAATGCGCTGGAGGTTATACTAATGAAGTCAACCATCTCAGCAAAGACTGTCTCCGCTCTACGTATCTTCACCAGAAATGGCTGCCCAGAACAAATTGTGAGAGACAATGGACCACCATACATTTCAGGAAAATTCCAACTGTTCATGAAGAAAAATGGCATCAGACATTTCGAGTCAGCCCATCACCACCCAGCAAAGAATAAGTTAGCTGAAAGGTTTATCCAAACATTCAAGAAGTCCATTAAAGCTATGGACAAGGAGGACATTTCTCTACAGCACAAGGTGGACAACTTCCTTCTTGCGTATCGGAACTCTGTTCATACAATGACAAATCAAACACCTGCAATGCTGTTCATGAACAGGAATCTGAGATGTTGCATAGACCTCCTGAAACCCGATCTACAGTGCAACCAGTTGCCAAGTGAAGCAGCAAGGAGCTTTGAGATTGGACAGGAAGTCCCAGCACATGATTATCAAGAGGACAAGTGGAGTAGCTACAACAACTGGACCACTGATGTACACAGTGAATGTTGGAGATCAGGCATGAAGATGTCATGTGGACCAGATGCCAGATGCTCAACTGAAGACCACCTTTGAGTAAATTGCATCCAAGAAGACAGACACATTACAGTCACCGGACTTACCTCTCAGTGATGATCATGTCACAGACAGCAACGTGACACTGGAAACTGAGAATGTTGTGTTAGACACCTACCAAACCTAATGCCACTCCCCAGATCCAGAGGTGCTAACCTGAAAGAAGCAGAGCACCACCCAGAAGACTGAATCTTTGAACAATGAAGGTAGTTATGGGCCTGTTATTGTGAAAGCATGTTTATTTGGAAGGTGGGTTGTAAAAGGGAAATTGGACGTTCTGTACATATACAGTTTTATGTTACATTAATCTAAAGGGGAGGAAGTGTAGTGCATGCATCTATTTCTTTTAGAGCAATGACTCCCTGTAGCATGACGCATGTTGTGTATCTGTTGTCTACACATGTGCATTGTTCTCTCTCTCTCTCTCTCTCTCACTACGACGTGAGTACATCAGTTAAAGCCATCTCCCATGATGTGTAAACAACAGGAATTCTGCAGATGCTGGAAATTCAAGCAACACACATCAGAGTTGCTGGTGAACGCAGCAGGCCAGGCAGCATCTCTAGGAAGAGGTACAGTCGACGTTTCGGGCCGAGACCCTTCGTCAGGACTAACTGCCTGGATGCTGCCTGGCCTGCTGCGTTCACCAGCAACTTTGATGTGTGTCCCATGATGCGTGCTTTTATTTGCCTGATAGGTCTTTGCACAGGCACAACATAAGCAGCACCCAAGGTCCATATTAAATCTGGGTTGCTGGTGCTGTGAAGTAGCAGCACCGCTCCATCACTGTGTCCCATGTTTGTGTTTACTGATAAGCTGACTGTGGCAGTCTGACCAGAGATCAATCTTCTTCGGATAACCATGTTTTGTAAATCAATCGAGTGCTACATGTAGTAACAGTAGTGAAGGGCAGAAGAATACCTTTGCCTTGAACAGCAAGCAAAAGCTGTCAGCAGATATACTTTCTCCTCTGCCCTTATACTGAAAATCAAACACAAAACAGATGCACTTCTAATTCTGACATCCCACGATGGAGGCAAATCTTTGTAACGAAAGTGATTCACAGTTGTCAGCACCATTGTCATGGAGCACTGTCACACTGATGAATGGCATGCACACTGGGTTCTGGAGAAATCATGAAGAACACAGAACAGAGAAGAACAGGAGCAGCCCTTTCAGCCAGCAATGTTTGTACTAATCAGATGCGAAATAAAACCAAACCCAAACTGAACTAAACCTGCAAATAGTCCATTATCTCTCTGTTCCCTGTCTACTCATATATCTGTCTACACGCATCTTAAACATCATGTTTTCTTCCACAAGCACCACTGGGAGCATGTTCTGGACACTCTGCTTCTGAAAAAAAAAAACCCTAACCTTATAGATCTTCTTTAAACATTTTCCTTCTCAACTTAAGTTTATGTCCTCTAGTGACATTTCTATACCAGATAAAATTTTCTGGCCATCTACCCTATCCCTTCCTCTCATGATTTTATATAGTTCAATCAGGTCTCCGCTCTGCCTCCAGTTCTCTAGAGGAAACAAAGCTCTCTTTATGCCTAGTACTCTCCAACCCTGGTGAACCTCTTCTGTACCCTCTCCAGAACTTTCACATCCTTCATGTAGTGGGTTGACCAGAACAGCGCACAATACTCCAAGTTCAGATGAACCAAAGTTTGCATAGATGCAACATGGCTTTCTGACTCCTATACTCAAAAAGCCCCAATTCATCCTTGTTGTCTTGCATTGGTAAATGTAGAAAGAAAACAAACCTCAGAAGGTACTTGTCCATCAAATAAAAGGAAAATTGTGGTTAAAGACAGTCAGTACAATTCAACAACACTAATACCATTTTGATCACTTTGCACTAAAATAGGACTGTTTATTCAATGTGCTTTTTGTTCTTTCTTGTATAATATTATGTTATGCTTATATTTTTCTTGTGAATCCTACTTATATGATACTACGCACTTGTGATGCCGCTGCAAGTACGTTTTCATGGCACTGGACGTAAATGTGATAATGAATAATGTTTTGACTTCACTCATTGCATTGCTCCTGGAAATTGTTCTCCATCAGTCAAGCCACACAAACCTTGTCCTCTCCTTACCTTGCTCACTCCCTGAGTTGTCCAATCCTGTCATCTCTCTGATCCTTCATCCTTACTCTATATCAGACACTCTATACTGTATAGTTACTCTATATCCTTTTGAATCTCTAGGTCAGGGGTCCCCAATTTTTTTTGCACTGCAGACCGGTTTAATATTGACAATATTCTTGCGGACCAACTGACCTGGCCGGGGGGCGGAGGGGGGCGGGGATGGGAGTGTGGTAGGGTTGACAACGGAGGGGGGGTTGACAAGAGTAGCAGTCAGATATGTTGTGTTTACCCTGAGAAAGGCTACAATGACCATGAAGCCTTGCACGGGCACCAGTGCGCATGCGTGTACGTGCCGAATTTTCTCTGCAAATCGTTTTTGGCAATTCTGTTCCGGGGTGGGGGGGGGCGGTGTTAATCACGACCGGAATATAGGTGATAACTGGCTAATACACTCAATTTCATTTCTAAAAGGGTTTATCTAACAAATCTAATATTAAACACACAGCGCATATTTTCCTGGCATGAATATAGCGATAAGTCAATTATCAGGGGAGGACAGGGGAGCTTGAAGTAAATGTTGAATGAACTTCCAGTAGAAGTGGTAGAGGCAGGCTCGATATTATCATTTAAAGAAAAATTGGATGGGTATATGGACAGGAAAGGAATGGAGGGCTGTGGGCTGAGTGCAGGGTGGTGGGACTAGGTGAGAGTAGCGTTCGGCAGGAACTAGAAGGGCAGAGATCGCCTCTTTCTGTGCTGTAATTGTTATATGGTTATATAAGTCACTTATAAGTCAATAGCATCATAACATTTTAAGTAACATTTGGATATTAAACACAGTACATATTTTCCCCGTATGAACATATAAAATCATTACAACACACAAATATCACTGAATCGATGGGAGCCCTGGGCTGAATACTTGTTCCCTGCAACAACACGGTCCCATCGAGGGGTGATGGGAGACAGCAATACTCGAAGGGGGTTCCTTATGTCCAGTCTATTCTGCAGTTTAGTTTTCGTTGCATTTGTTGCAGAGATATGTTGGAAATGGAAGCAACGTTTTCAGTGTTTTCGTGACTATCTCAGGATATTTAGCCTTGACTTTGATCCGGAATGCTGGCAGAGATGTTATGTTAAACGTACTTTTCAGCCCTCCGTCATTTGCAAGCTCGAGGAGTTGACCTTCTTCCCACGCTGACATGGGTGAACCACGGGTAATGACCTCACGTGCATTCAAGCTCAACAGTGCATGACAGGGAATGAGGAAAGGTTTCCTCGCGGCCTCGTAGCACAAGTTTTGCGGCCCGGTACCAGTCCGCGGCCCAGTGGTTGGGGACCGCTGGTCTAGGTAAGCACAAAGTTGACTAAAAATAAAATTCCTGCTGATTGGTGTGAATATGCTTCAGGTACATGCATGGTTGCAATACTGAGCATTGATATACTGCTGTAATGGGGTCAGAATGAAGATTTTTCTCCTCAGGAATAACTGTATGCAGAACACACCATATTTTCTGACCTATCATTGTCAATGATTCACCAGTCCTGATGAAGTGTCTCGTGTCTCACCCCGAGTTGTCAACTGTTTGCACCTCTCCATCGATGCTGCCTGACCTACCTGTTAAGTTCCTCCAACATTTTGTGTGGATTCACCGGCTGATTTTGATAACTAACTGGGACAATGTTAGGCAAACCTTGAGCCAGGTTTGGTTTATTTTTTTTTAAGGATACAGGATCTTATCTGTGGTATGATCCAGGAAATAGGCATGATATCCCTATTTCCTTCCTCCTCTTCCTCTTCTTGCCTTGCTCTGTAGTTACTCGCCAATCAATGACATGAAGGATTGCCCTTGTGATGGTAGGATGTACAACACAAAACAGACTTGTACAAAACTTGAGCTCCACTCTGCTAACTACTGCATTGTTCTTCCTGGAACATTAGGAACTTGAATCATTGTTTCAGCATGTCAAATGGTGAACCATGCACCCCACTTCTGTGACTAGCATTCTATTTAATTGCTATAAGGCTATTTGTAGGAAACTGGGTCACTCAGTAAAAGCATAGAATGGAATATCTTATGTAGATCTTGCTACACAGAAACAAGTTATTTTACCAAAGGTCATTATGATACTGTTAGATTAGATTAGATTAGATTCAACTTTATTGTCATTGTGCCGAGTACAGATACAAAGCCAATGAAATGCAGTTAGCATCTGACCAGAGATGCAAAGAATAGTGTTGTTTACAAAATAACTGTGAATAAAAAGTAAGTGCTATAGCACACAAATATAAAAGTACTGAGACAGTACAATATGGGTGCGATACTGCTTAGCGCTGTGATGTGAGGTTCAGCAGGGTTACAGCCTCAAGGAAGAAGCTCTTCCTGTGCCTGCTGGTGCAGGAGTGGAGGCTCCTGTAGAGCCTACTGGATGGGAGGAGAGTAAAAAGTCCATGGTTAGGGTAAGATGCATCCTTGATAATGCTTTTCACCCTGCCCAGGCAGCGTTTATGGTAAATGTTCTCAGTGGTGGGAAATTGGTTGCTGATAATCCGCTGGGCAGTTTTCACCACACACTGGAGTGCTTTGTGGTCTGATACAGGACAATTGCAGTTCCACACTGAGATGCAGTTGGTGAGTATGCTCTCAATGGTACAGCGGTAAAAGTCCGTTAGTATCCTGGGACAGAGGTGAGCTTTCTTGATGCTCCACAGGAAATAAAGGCGCTATAGTGCCTTTTTGATCAGGATGGAGGAGTTCAGGGACCAGGTGAGATTCTCTGTTGATGTAGATGGGGATGTGAGTGTGGCTCCTAGCATGCTTGAAGTCCACAATGATCTCCATGGTCTTCTGGGTGTTAAGGGCCAGGTTGTTGTTGGATACCACGCTGCCAGGTGCTGGACCTCGTCCCTGTAGGCCGTCTCATCATCCCCTCTGATTAGGCCAACCACCGTGGTGTGGTCTGCAAACTTGATTATGGAGTTAGAACCACATACAGGAATGCAGTCATAGGTGAAAAGGGGGTACAGAAGAGGGCTCAGCACACAGCCTTGAGGGACGCCGGTGTCCAAAGTGAGAGCGGAGGAGGAGAGGTTGTCTAACTTAACTGATTGGGGTCTGTTAGTCAGAAAGTCCAAGGTCCAATTGCCGAGAGATGAACTGATACTAAGCTGACGAAGTTTAGCGATCAGCTTGGAGGGGATCACAGTATTGAATGCCGAACTAAAGTCAATGAATAGCATTCTGACGTAAGAGTTAGGGATGTCCAGGTGGGTCAGGGCAAAGTGAAGTGCCATGGAGATGGCGTCCTCTGTTGACCTGTTGGTGCAATAAGCAAATTGATGGTGGTCCAGGGTAGTGGGCAGACAGGATTTCAGATGTGATAGAACCAGTCTCTCAAAGCACTTTGCAATGATGGGGGTGAGTGCAACTGGACAGAAGTCATTCAAGCCCGTGGCAGTGGAATGCTTCGGCATTGGCACGATGGTGGCGATCTTGAAGCTTGTGGGGACAACTGCCTGTGCCAGGGACAGATTGAAAATGTCCATGAACACCCATGGTCCAGATGAGCTTCCTGCCACCCAATTTCTTCTCGGTCTATCACTAACTTTCTGTTCCTTACAGCTATATATTTCTTCATCAATTTCCTCAGTCTTTCCTTGTACCTTTCTCCTTCTTGGAGCACTTGGCCATACAATATTTGCCCTTTTACCTCTCCTCTTCCCTCCATCCAGAGATCCAAACAATCCTTCCAGGTGAAACAGTGATACGCTTTCGTTCGGTACTCACCATGTGAACTTCCCTACTCTGGCAGAACGAAACTCAGAATGAGTGATCGTTTTGCAAATCACTTTCATTCTATCAGCAGGAGCAACCCTGAGCTTTCAGCTGCCAATCACTTTAATTTTCTGTCAAACTGCCAATCTGGCCTTTGCTTTTGGCCCCTAACATTGTCTAGTAATGTCCAATGCAAGTTCATGGACAGTAGAACATTGCATTTAACAATTGCAGGTAACACACAGTGCTTTTCCCCCCTCTTTGCAGATTCAGCTGTAACATAATCTTTCAATACTGTGGCAAGCATTTAGTCCATAATGACAGATGAAGAAGCTCTTTAACTCAACAACAGTTTTATTGAGATAGACAAACAGACTAGGTACTATGACCCGGAGAGAGAACCCAACCAGTCTCACACCGACAGGGGAGGTGACCATCACACACTCCGGTCACAGTTAGGGTGACCCACAAATACACAAGCAAATAACTGTCTCACCCAAGCTAAAATGTTACAATAAACAAACTGGAACATCCCACCATAATTCCATAAAAGCATTTTAACACAAGACCAATAAAAGGTACTGGTCATTAGAAATGCAGAGGCAGGCTGTTGACCACGTCCTCACACTGAACGTCACATTATGTTTATTTTTCTCTTTTCTGCCTGCAGCATAATTGTTACCATGACACCTCTAGTCTTCCCCCTTTTACAAATATTTTCTTTGTTCTCTCCACCTCTCCCTTCCTCTGAAATTTAAGACATTAGTGTACTCATATTTCCAACTCTGGTGAAGTGTTAATGGCAAAACCTCTGACTCTAATGCTACCATCTGCTGAGTGTTTCCTGCATTCTGTTGTAGTTTTGTACTTAATTCAGGTTTCCATTAATAATCTAGTGTTCAGTTTAAATCCAAGAATATTTCCTTCTTTGAATTGCAAGGTGATAATCACTATGAACTGAGGCATTCAAAAGAACCTCCTTCAATGAAAGGTGAACAACGTCACAAACTCTAAGTTTAGGTATCATGATAATAGTGTTCATTATAAGATAAAGTTACATGTCAGCCTTTTTATTACCCCATTGGTTTTGACCTAAATTAGAATTCATTCCAAATATTTAAATTATTTGGCATTGTATGCTTGCAAAGAAATAGTAACATTATTGATAGAGCCTTTAGACCCTTAGAAGAATTGAGCAAGAGAACGTTATGCATATTTTTGCCACTTTACGTCAACATGTACTTTGGAGTTCTTTTTATAAATTGTCTGCCTCTAGTGGCCATAACTATGTATTGCATATTAAAACAGAATGCACACTGTGAAAAGCTGCTTCACATGCATTCTCATTTAGATGAATTGTACTATTCTTGTTTTGCTTAAGAATAAGTATTAAACCCGTCCTCTTCCAATAGCATTAATAATATTATTATTATTCGATTTCCTTCCTTCACGAATTTAAGGGAGTCTATCCCATTACAAGTGGGTAAGAACAAGTAAGGGAGAAAGACCCCAGTTAATAATGCCCAAGAAATATTCGTAGGAAGAAAAGTATGTGTTTACAGCATTTCTGATAACCTCAGGATGTTCTACAGTATTCTGTGGTTGATCTTCTGAAGTGAGATTTGATATAAAAATATTGTTGTATGTAATACATATAGATGACTTGGGTGAGAATGTAAGTGCTCTAAGATTGGAAACTATAAAGAATTGGTAGAATCATAGCTAATGAAGCAAATCATCTCAGGATGCAGCAAGATATGTTGCAATTATATACACATTTTTATACAATTTTGTTATTTTATAAATTTCTGTAGAATCACTCCTCAACCTCATACATTCTATTGAGGTTAAACCTAGTCCATCCAGCCTCTGATAATAACCACACACCTCCATTCTAGGCAATACCCCAGTGTATTATTTCTGCATGCTTTCTAAAGCTACTATATCCTTCCTGTACCATGGTGACCAGAACTGAACACAGTACTCCATAGTGCAGTCTAACCCAATTCTTTTATTTGTAGTTGCAACCTGACATTCCAATTCTTATACTCGATGTCTCAGCCCAAGAAAACAAACATGCAAATACCTTCTATGTGACCTTTACTGGATAGGATGGATAGTCTGTCTTTTCCACAGAAAATGGGAATCAAAAACTAAAGGGCACAGTTTTAAGGTGAGAGGGAAAATATTTTAATATGATTTTATTCACACAAAAAGTAGTGAGTATACAGAACAAGCTGCCACAGGAAGTGGTGGAGACAGATACAATTACATTAAAAATGAACTTTGGACAGAAAGAAAATGCATAGAGGGGCATGGACTTTAAGCAGGTGAATAGGATTAGCAGAAATAGGCGTCAGGATTGGTATGGACAAGGTGGGGCAATAGAGCCATTTCTGAACCATTTCTAAACAATTCTATGTATTTATTATAAAGCTAGATTTCTCTGTTTTTGCCAAAATTGTTGATTTGCATTTTGGTGCTATTAGAGACAATAATGAAAAATTTAAGTTACAAGACAGTAAATCGATGGGGTGGATCAGTGGAGTGGAAAAGAAAAGTAGCAAGGATACTCAGAAATCTTCCTGAAGAGTTACTGCAGTTAAGCGGGAGAACACAGAATAGATATTTGGGAGTAATGGGGATGGAGAAAGAGTGAACATAGTGAACAGGTGAACTTTGTTCATATATATAAAATCACCTGGATGTGCAAACTTGGACAGACAACACAAAGATTTAAAAAAACACAAATATGTTTTTATAAAATACAGCACAAAGTTATAAAATACATCACAAAAATACAAACTTAACGTAACAGCTCTGGCTGGCATATTTGCACAATGAAAATTCCCAGACTGAAATTTATAGCTGGGTTAGATGCATATTGTTGGTCTGAAATGTCCTGGACTCATAGGCAAGGCATGAGTGTTGGAAAGTACTGTATCCTGAACCCATTGGCAAGGCAGGGGTGGTGCAAAGTATGCGAGCTGTTGGACATCACAGAAGTATCCAAAGATATTTTGAGAAAATACAATCATATTTCTGATGAAATACAAAATAAATAAATTGAATGTGGATGCATGTGTTTCAATTACAGCACTGGGCTCAGACTGAGAAGTTCAGTGAATGTACAGAACTCAGCTGCAAGATTCAGTGAAGGTACAAAACTCAGAAGTTGATGGAAACTTTTAACTGCTGATCTTACAGATGAAGAAAATTCGTCTCTAAATTATGTGACTAGTCACCCATTATATTTTAAGGTTATAAATAGATCCAGAAGCAAACTAAGCAAAGCTGTGTACATACATCTATTGATGCTTCTGGACACATCTTCAGTGATGTTCCTGGAATCATCGGGTGTTTCGGGTCTTTCAATATCATACAACCTCCTCCAGGTGACCCAGCCGGGGCTGATCAGACCCCAGCTTGTGTCCAGATGGCTAGCTACTTATGACTCCATGGCTCCCCTCTTTTGAGCCACAGCCATTTTGAGGCCCTCTCTGCCGCATCAGTGGTACTGCGGATGGCTCTCCTCTTCCTCTCTCCCTCGATGCCCAAAATGCTGAAGGCTCTAACTAAAGAACGGGCTACGAATCCCCTACAACCAACCTCCACTGGGAGACACCTCGCTCTCCATCCAGCCTGCTGACAGTTGCTGACCAGTCCTGCGTACTTGGAGAGCTTCCTTTCAAAGGCCTCCTCCAAGCTATCTTCCCATGGGACTCTCAGCTCTAGTAGCACCACCTGCTAAGTAGATTCCGACACTAGGACAATGTCTGGTCGCAGGGTGGTGGCTGCGATATGGTTGGGGAACTTCAGCTGCCCTTCGAGGTCCATCAACAGCTGCCAGTTCCTTGCAGAGGTCAGAATGCCTGCAGATGTTTTTTTGGCAGGTATTGGCTGCTCCCCAGCTCTGACAAAGGCAATGGTCTGCTTGGAGGGTCAGGACCATTTCACCCACTCAACTCCTGCACTGACGGCTTCAGCGATGGTCTTCAGGACCTGATCATGCCTCCACCTGTACCGTCCCTCACCAAGTGCCCTTGCGCAGCCGCTGAGGATGTGCTCCAGGGTTCCTTGCTTGGAGCACAGTGGGTACGCAGATGACTCTGCCTTGCCCCATGTGTGCAGGTTTGATGGGCTTGGAAGCACATCGTACACCGCCTGGATGAGAAACTGGATGCGGTGTGGTTCAGCTTTCCAAAGATCAGCCCAGGTCACTTTCCTCTCAACCGCATTCTCCCATCTTGTCCAAGCTCCCTGTTGCTTCATTCCCACCGCCTTGCAGGTTCTTGTCTCCTCCACTACTGCTCTCACCTCCTTCTGAACTAGACGACGCCTTTCCTTCCCTCTGGTGTCCACTTGGGGAGTTGGAAAGGATCCTAGCCCAGCTCAGCCTCGTGTGACCACTCCCACCAGCCTCCTGTGACGCAGCCTCTCCTCTGCCTCCTGAACAGCTTCCTCTGCCCTCCACTTCCTGCCAGTACTTACTTGGATTCCTGCTCTAGCCATGAAAAAACTGATTAACAAAGCTAAAAGTAGGTAACATATCTACAGAATATGCTTAATCCTCCTCATTACCTAGATATTCAAAGTGAATAAGAGTAAAATAAATCAAAGTGTTTCTTGCTAATTGGAAAATATTTTGATATTTCTGAAGAAGGGACATGTGTTAAGGTTTGCTGAAAAAAGTAATTCACTAAATGGTGATAGGCGCTCCACCTGGTTAACTGTCTGAATTCGCCATCTATGGTGACTTCCACCACACTAATCCGATCCCGGTAGGGAAACGGCAATGCAGGCATTTTCCATACAAAAGTGCTCCTACAAACTAGGGGCTACAAAGCCCGGCTTTTTTAATGGGTGGCCCATGAATTACTTTTAATTGTGTTGTCATCCTGTGGGTCTACGCTTAGCCTAGGATAGAATGGCCCAGTCCAATAATGATTTTGGCAGCAAATGAGACATACAACTGTAATGGAAATCTAATTACAGGAATTAAACGGTAGAGTCCTAAGAAGTCCCCAGAAATACTTATAGTAACATTAGAAAACATAACTAAACTGTAAAAAAAAGGAAAAATATCCCTAAATGTGATACCTAGATTTTTCTGAAAGTGATCATAATGCAAGAACAATATATGATAAGATTCTCTTTGAAGTACAATGAAACCTTTCCTATTTGACTGAATGATCATGATTTATCGAATATTTCAAAACCACCTGCTAAAATAGAGTAGGTGGCATGATTAATATGCAGCAGTTCTCTATACTTGGGGGCAGGGTGGAGATAGGTCTCTATCAAAGAAGGTGTAAGACGCTCCTTCCCTCTGCTAGCTTGCAGGTCACCCTTGGACAAGGTGTAACACCTGTGTAGTCCCAGTCAGCTTTATGTGAAGCCATGGGACTAAGTGGTGGACAGCTCTATGAGCAGCTGGTGCCTATCTCAAGTCCTGGTTATGCGATCTGTGGTGCCAGGCAGACAATCTCTGAAGAGTATTGGTAAAGGCTTAGACTACCCATCTTGCAAAGACATTGCCCAGAAAAAGACAATGGCAATTCACTTCTGTAGAAAAATTTGCAAATTGTCTTTATTTCCTTTTACACCCACCCTTCTCAGCTTAGCCTGAGACTGTTAGGGTGGAAAAAACTAAAGACTCAGAGTATCGTAACACAGAACTCCTCTTGTTTTCCAATTTTCCTTTTGGCTTTTTCTTCTTAAATTTGCTAACCTTTTAGAAGTTTTCATTTAATATTACACCTAATCACCAAAAATGTTTCTTTGTAAAATACCCAAATAGTTGTACATGATATCACCTCTGAACATAGATAAAACTGTTATCTGGGGTTCATGGTATTAATTGTTATATACAGTACTCTGGCACTTTACAAGCTATCAACTCTGTAGTTACCATAAGGCAATAAGGCCAAAGGATTTAGGAACAGAATTAGTTCACCTGGCCCATCGAGTCCGTTCCACCATTTCATCATGTCTGATCTATTTTTCCTCTCAGCTGCAATCTCCTGCCTTCTCCAGGTATCCCTTCATGCCCAGACTAGTCAAGAATCTATCAACCTCTGCCATAAATATTTGTGAAGATTTGGCCTCCACAGCTGCCTGTGGCAATGAATTCCACAGATTCACCACTCTCTGGCATGATAAATACAACACCTTGTCTAATTTGATAATGCAATAGCAAGTACAATACTGTGGTCTGGGGAACCTTTATGGAAAATATGTATACCCATATTATTTCCATTCCCCCAATGCTAGAGCATAAGACAAGGTGAGCTTCTCAAACCAGTTTATGGAAATAACTGCTCAAAGATTCAATGTGTTGGTTTCTAAATAGTTTGACTTTATACTTTATGTGTATTCAGATATTCCATCACTATTAATTAAGCATCTGTCGCGTGGAGCGGGCGAACCCAAATGCAGGACACTGACACGGAGGTAGCGTGATCAGAAACGTGTTTATTGATGGCTACAGAGAAGGCCGGAGAGCGAGGATTAGGCAGAGGAAAGCTGAGGAGAGAGCGAGGCTGGACCGGGGATCGAACCCAGGCCGCTACGGTGAGAACGCGGCGTTTAACCACTGAGCCAGTGGAGAGTGTAGACGGACGGTGGGACGAGACAGAGCAGGGATGCAGACAAGGGGATGAGCGTGGCTGGGGGAGAATGGTGGGCAGCATGCTATGCTCCTGTTAACACAGGGAGACAGGGTTAACACAGGCAAACAACGTGGGAACAGAATTTAGAATACACAATTCTAAGCGGCCGAGAGATAGAGTTAACACAGGCAAACAGTGCGGAAAGGAACTTAGAATACACAATTCTAAGAAATCATGAGACAGAGTAAACACAGGCAAACAGCGTGGATGAACGGAAGAGCAGGAGACAGACAAAACTTTTCTTGACACGGCATTGCTGGAGCTGAACGGCAGACAGGGGACAGGCAGCAAGCAACACTTATCTTGACACGGAGCATTAAATGAGAAGGCAAATGGTAGGCAATACTTATCTTGACACGGAGTGGCAAATGGAAAGACCAACTGTAAGCAATACTTACCTTGACACAGAGAGACCGGGTTACACAGGTAGACTTCGGTACTGAAGTAAAACTTAGAAAACACCGGGAACGTGAATTACCACACTGGTTGAAGCAATGATCTGGCGAGGAGTGGATGCAAAGCTGGGGTATTTATGCTGCAAGTTTAGATGAGAATCAGGTGTTGCAATCAAGGAGCCGGGAGAACACGGGGAAAAGGGAATTAGGAGAATAAGAGGATTTAACGGTCAGGACCATGACAGTATCAGATCATAATGAACTACAATAATTAATTTCATTGTTTAAAAACCCTCTAAAGGAAAAGTCCTGAAGTTACAGTTACGGTTAAGGATAAGACTAGTCTTCAGGTGAAAATGCTAGATATGGGAAGGCTGATTTCAACAGTATTAGAAAGGAAATGGGAAAAGTAGATTGGTGGCAGCTGTTTGGGAGTCAATCAACATCTAACCCTAGGGTATTTCAAAGGCCAGCTGCTTAAAGATCAATACCAATATGGTCCAGTGAAGATGAAAAATAAAGATAGAGAAGTTCTGAAAACTTGCAAGACAAGAGATACTGTAATTTTAGTCAAAATGAGAAGCATATGCAAGCTTTGGGAAACTGAAATCAAACAATGCCCTTGAAGAACATAAAGGAAACAGTGAAGAACTTAAACAAGAAATTATGGGGACTAAAATCGACCATGAAATCCCCTTGGCAAGGAGGTTTAAGGTGAATCCCAAAGGATTATATACAATATGTACATTGAGAGAAGTGGGTTTCCAGGGAGAAGGGAAGTTTCATTAAAAGACAAAGAGCAGAATTTATGTCTGGAGTCAGAGGAAGTGAACAGACACTTTGCAGTAATATTTATAAAGGAGAACATAGATTATAGTAAGATTATTCAAGAAAATGTTGATATTAACGAGGAGAAAGTGCAGAGTATCTTAAAAATATAAGACGGTAAGAATGAGGTCACTTGGCCCATTGAGTCTGCTCTGCCATTCCATTATGGCTGATCCATTTTCCCTATGAGCCCCAATTTCCTGCCTTCTTCTCCTATCCCTTCATGCCCTGACTAATCAAGAATCTATAAACCTCTGCCTTAAACAGACCCAATAACTTGTCTTCCACAGCTGCATATGGCAACAAATTTCTCAGATTCTCCACTCTCTGGCTAAAGAAATTCCTCCAAAAAGGATGCCCCTCTAATCTGAGGGTGTGTTCTCTGGTCTTAGACTACCCCGCCATAGGAAACATCCTTGCCACATCCACTCTGCAAAAGCCTTTCAACATTTGATAGGTTTCACTGAAGTCACCTCTCAGTCTTCTGAATTCCAGTGAGTACAGGCCCAGAACCATCAAATGCTCCTCATATGACAAACCATTCAATCCTGGAATCATTTTTGTGAACTTCATTTGAAGACTTTCCAATTCCAGCACATTGTTTCTTAGATGAGGGGCCCAAAACTGCTTACAATACTCCGTGAGGCCTCACCAGTGCCTTATAAAGCCTCAATATTACATCCTTGCTTTTATATTCTAGTCCTTTTGAAATGAATGTTAATTTCGCATTTGCCTTCCTCAATGCAGACTCAACTTGCAAATAAACCTTTAGAGAATAATGCACAAGGACTCCCAAGTCCCTTTGTGCTGCAGATTTTTGAATTTTCTCTCCATTTAGAACATAATCTACCCTTTTATTTCTTCTATCAAAATGCATGACCATACACTTCCTCACACTGTATTCTATCTGCCAGTTCTTTGCCCATTCTTCTAATCTGTCTAAGTCCTTCTGCAGTCTTTCTGCTTCCTCAATACTACCTGCTCCTCCACCTGTCTTTGTATCATCCGCAAACATTGCAACAAAGCCATCAATTCCATCATCCAAGTCATTGACGTATAATGTAAAAGGAATTAGTCCCAACATAGGCCCCTGTGGAACACTATTGTGACTGGCAGCCAACAAGACAAGTCTTCCTTTATTCCCATTCTTTGCCTCCTGCCAATCAGCCAATGCTCTATCCATGGTAGTATCTTTCCTCTAATACCACAGGCTCTTAACTTGTTAAGCAGCCTCACATGTGGCGCTGTGTCAAAGGCCTTCTGAAAATCTCAGTGTACAACATCCACCTATTCTCCTTTGTCTCTCCTGCTTCTTATTTCTTCAAAGAATTCCAGCAGATTTGTCAGACAAAAATTTCCCTTAAGGAATCCAAGATGACTATGGCCTATTTTATCATGTGACTCCAAGTACCCCAAAACCTCATCCTCATCAATCCAACATCTTCCCAAGCAATGAGGTCAGACTATCTGACCTATAATTTCCTTGCTTCTGCCTCTCTCCCTTCTTGAAGAGTGGAGTGACATTTGAAATTTTCCATTCCTTCGGAATCATGCCAGGATCAATTGATTCTTGAAAGATCATTACTAATGCATCCCCAATCACTTCAGCCACCACTTCCAGAACCATCAGAAGTATACCATCTAGTCCAGGTGGCTTATCTACATTCAGACCATTCAGTTTCCCAAGAACCTTCTCCCTAGTAATGGCAACTCCATACACTTCTGCCCCTTGACACTCTCGAATTTCCAGCTTACTGCTAGTGTCTTCCACCATGAAGACTGATACAAAATACTTATTTAGTTCACCCACCATTTTCTCGCCCTCTATTATTATCTCTCCAGCATCGTTTTCCAGTGGTTCAATATCCACTCTCTCCTCTCTTTTAGAGTTTATGAATCTGAAGAATCTTTTGATATCTTCTTTAATATTATTGGCTAGCTTAATTTGTATTCTGTCGTTTCCTTTTTATGACTTTTTATTTGCCTTCTGTTGGTTTTTAAATGCTCCCCAATTCTGTAATTTCCCACAGATTTCTTCTCTATTATGTAGCCTCTCTTTGGCTTTTTTGATGCCTTTGATTTTGCTTCTCAGACATGGTTGTGTCATCCTGCCTTTAGCATACTTCTTCTTTGGGATGTATATATGCTGCACCTTCCCAGTTGTTCCCAGAAATTTCAGTTATTGCTGCTCTGCCATCGTCCCTGTCAGTGTTCCTTTCCAATCAATTTTGGTCAGCTCCTCCCTCATACCCTTTACTTCACCGAAATACAGATACATCTGACTTTAGCTTCTTCCTCTCAAATTGCAGAGTGAATGCTGTCATATTATGATCACTCGTACCCTAAGTGTTCCCTTACCTTTAGCTCTCTAATCAATTCCATCTCATTACAAAACACCCAATCCGGAATAGCTAATCCCCTCATGGGCTCAATCAAGGGCTGCTCTAAAATACCATTCTAGGCATTCTAGAAAATCCTTCTCTCTAATTTTCCACCAATCTAGTTTTCCCAATCTACCTGCATTCTGAAATCCCCCATGACTATGATAGCATTGCCCATTTGGCATGCATTTTCTATCTCCTGTTGTAAATAGTAGACCACATCTTTACTACTATTTGGGTGTCTGTATATAACTCCCATCAGGGTCTTTTTACCCTTGCAACTTCTTAGCTCTACCCACAACGATTCTACACCTTCTGATCCGATGTCACCTATTTCTAATTATATGAAGGAATGGTTCCCAGGCCCTGAAGAAATCTACCTCGGAATAATGAAGGAGGCAAGGAAGGGGACTGCTGGGATCTTGACAGAGGTCTTTGTATTCTACCAAAGTCACACAAGACTGGACATTTGCTTGGATGTGGTGAATGTGAGTGAATGTGGTGAATAAGTACTTTGGTTCAGTATTTACCAAGGAAAAGGATATGGAGGACCAGGAGATCAGTGCTGTATGTATAAGTACATTAAGGCATTTAGGGGTTCAGGGAGGAGAAAGTGTTGGGCCTCCTTGTGATTATTAAGGTGGATAAGTCCCCAGGGCCTGATGAAATTTATCCCAGGTTATTGAAGAGGCAAGGGACAAGATTTCTGGGGTTTTGACCAGTATCTTTTGTCCTCTGTAGTCGCAAATGAGGTCCCAAAGGACTGTCAAGTGGCTAATGTGATACCTTTGTTTAAGAAGGGAACAAGGGAAAACCCTGGGAACTATAGACTGGTGAGTCTCACATCAGTTGTAGGGAAATTGTAGGAGGAAATTCTTAAGGATAGGATATATGAGCATTTGGGAACCCATGGTCTAATTAGGGAGAGCCAGTATGTGGGGCAGGTTGTGTCTTACCAACTTGACTGAATTTTTTACAAGGTGACAAGAGAAATTGATGGGGATAGGGCAGTGTCTACATGGATTTTAATAAGGGGTTTGACAAAGTACCTCATGGGAGGCTAATGCAGAAGATTAAGATGTATGCAGTTCCCGTCGAATTGGCTTTTTGGATTCAGAACTAGATTGCGCATAGAAGACAGAGGGTAATAGGTGAAGGGACTTATTCGCGCTGGATGTTCTGCAGGGATCTGTGTTGGGACCTCTGCTTGCTGGAGTTTTGAATAGTGTAGAAGATTGGCAAAGAATACAAAACAATATAGATCTGTTGCAGATATGAGCCCGTTTTTATTCCCATATAAATCCTATGTGTGACAATTTGTTACTCTGATGGCCAGATGAAAAGATTTTGATCCCCCTACTACACTTCAATGTTTTTCTCAGACTATAGCTTGTTTAAACCTAGAAAAAATTAAGAGTGGCATGGTTAATTCCTTGATTAAGTTCGAGGAAACTTGGGAGACTTTTATTCAATATTTCTATACATATGACTTAAGTTGATTTTTAAAAAAATCTTTTTTCCTAATATTTAATCGTTTATGGAAGGAGGAACGGAGTCGAGGACAGAATAATTATAATTGACAAATTATGGCAGCCCAGTTTTTTTGTTTTGTTTTCTGTTTGGTTTAGGGGATATTTGTTTTTTTTTCTTGAACAAATCTTTTGAATGTTTTCCTGTTTCAATTATCAAGCGATCGGGTGGACTTGTCTGGATATGATATTTGGAACTTATGTTTGTACATATTATTACTATTATTGTAATCCTGTTCTCTTGGTATTGTTATTATTGATATGTTCATTTAACTGATTACAATGCAATAAAAAGATTATGAGAGGCGTCGGTAGACAGGGATGATTTGTTTCCCAGAGTTGAAATGTATAATACCAGAGACATGCATTGAAGGTGTGAGAGGGGGTTAGCTCAAAGGGGTTGTGAGAAGTATGTTTTTCACTCAGAGAGTGGTGGATGCCGGGAATGTGCTGCCTGGTATGGTGGTAGAGGCAAATACATTACAGGCTTTTAGGAGATGTTTGGATAGGTACATGGATAACAGGAAGATGGAGTGATCTGGACATTGTGTATATAGGAGTATTTGGATGTTTTTGATAAGCTTTTCAGCTAGCTCAGCACAACATTGTGTGCTGAGTGGCCTTTTCCTGTGCTGTGCTGTACTGTTCTATTCACATCTAGCAAACATGAACTGCATAGTCAGCAGAAATTTGTGTGGGGGAAGGTTCTGCCTTACAAATCTGATCGAGTTTTTTGAGAAGATGACAAATATAATTGTTGAGGGTAGGGTAGTGGATCTTGTCCACATAGACTTTTGTAAGGCATTTGACAAGTTCCCTCACAGCAGGCTGGTGCAGATTAAGTCACGTGAGATCTATGGTGAATTGACAAGTTCAGTACAAAATTGCCTTAGTCATAGACGACAGAAGGTAGTGGTAGATGTGTGCTTTTCTGCTTGGAGGTCTGTGACCAGAGTTGTTCCACAATGATCACATCGGGGAACTTCAGTTGAAATGATTCAGATGAAAATGTTAATAATATGATTAGTAAGTACAAAGGTGGCACAAAAAATTTGTGGATTTGTTGATAGCGATGCAGTTGCCAAAGATCACAGCAGGTTGGCAATTTGGGTGGAAAGTAGAGATTGAGTTTAATCTGGACAAGTGTTGGATGCTACACTTTGGGAAACTGGATGTAAGATGAAAGTATACAGTAAATGTCAAGACTTTTAGGAGCATTAATGAAAAGGGGAAGCTTGGCTGCTATGGACTTACAATCAAGATCCCTCTATACATCACTAATTCTGGCCACTTCAGACCACCAGCTTAAACTGAGTTTTCATGCTTGCCTTCATCATTTGGGACACTGAATATGAAGGCTGAGAAGCTGCAATGCAGTTGTATAAAACCTTGGTTAGGCTGCATTTGAAATATTGTGTGCAATTCTGTTTGCCCTGCTTTTGAAGGGATGTGCTGGCTTTTGTGAGAATGCAGAAAAGGTTACTCTGAATGTCACCTGGATTGGTGTGTATTAGCTATAAGACTGGAGAAACTTAGATTGTTTTCTCTGTAGCACCAGACTGAGTGGCAAACTGATCAAAATATGTAAATTTTGAGAATCACAGATAGTCAGAATTTTTTCCCAGGATGGAAATGTCAATTGCTAGAGGCCAGAGCTTTAAGGTGATACGGGAAAGTTTTTTGATTTAAAATGGAGTGGTGGGTGTCTGGAACATGCTGTCAGAAGAGAATTAGATAAGACAGCAATATGTAAGTGACATTTAGACAGACGAATGAACAGCCAGAGAAGAGAAGAAAATAGACCACGTGCAGGTAGATGGATTAGTTAGATTGGCACGATAGTTGAGGACCAAAGACCTGTTTCTGTGTTGTACTGATCTGTGTTTTATGTTTCAAAGCCAAAACTACACCAAAGTGAGTAAAAATAACCCTTCAACCTGGACTAGACTTACAGGCCCACAGCATCATTGTCAATGGACAGACCTGCACCTAGAAGAATGAAGAGGAATTAAGTTTGGGTGTGTTTCCATTCAAGTTATTAAAAATGGTATTTGGCATCATTTATCTTTTGTGGCCTTTGCCTGATCAGAAAGGTTTGTTTTCCCTTGGGAAGATATATTGGCATAGGACATTTAAAATAGATGGTTGGGTATGAAGAATGATGATGAACAGAGAAACGGGGAGGGGGGGGGTTCTTAGTTCCCTAGAAGTGGCAGCATAGGTAGATAGGATGATGAAGAAGGTATATGATTTGCTTGTCTTTATATGCCAGGCATAGGGAAAGAAAAAAATAGAGTTGGGACGTAACACTACAACTTTAAAACTTACTGGTTTGGCTGCACTTGGACTCAAATTTGCAGTTCTAGTTGACATTCTAAGAATAAGGTTGAACTGGAGAGAATGCAGAAGAGATTCACAAAAAAATTGCCTGGATTAGAAAATGTTAATTATGGAGTGAGATTGGATCTATTAGGTTGCCTTCCTGGAGTGAAGAGGCCTGAGGGGCTGATCCGGTAGCCGTATGTATTGTATGATTATGAAAGACGTAGACAGGTTATATGGTCAAAATCTTACTCCCATAGTAAAGGTACTAAAAACAAGGAGGTCGTAAGTTTAGGGGGAGAGGAAAGAGTTTATAAGGGGATTTAGAGGAAAAGCTTTTTTTTTTAAAAAAAGTGGTTGTTATCTCAAAAGTATGACAAGAGGAGGTCCTGGAGTCAGTTATGTTATTAAATTGAAGAGGCAATCCAGCAGACACCAAGTAAGCACGGCATAGAAGGACAAGGTCCTAATACAAACAAATGGGCAAAAAATGTTAACATGGACATGATTGGCCAATGGACCTGTTTTGGTGTTTTACATTTCTATGACTATAACCCTGTAAAACATTTTGTGGATTGTTGGCCTCCAACTTATTGAAGCATTTTGATACATTAATAATAAACCTGAAGGTAGAACTTTCATAATGGACAAGCATAACTGATCTTTGTCTAGAACACATTGCTGGAGAAGTGGGTAAAGTAAACAGTTTGAAGAATTGGCATCAATTCTGAGACTGTTACAGTTAACTGAAACCTGATTCAAAAGAAAAAGTTAAGATCCATTCGGAGAGATTTTCAAAAGCTGGGATATCCATAAGATAGGAAAGCTAGTGTCAAATTTGGAACAGTCACATGAGTTTATCAAGATAGAAAGGTTGAGAAAGTAGAAATCCTCCAATATCTTTTTCCAGTAAAGCAAAATAAAAGGTTGTAAGCAAAATAAAAATTAACCAGGCTGTGATTTTTGATATATGAGTTTGGCTTTCCTTCATCATATCGTGGAAGATTTATGGGAGACTTTCTATCACACAGCCTAGTCCTGAGAGCTCCATCTTACTTTCCTATCAGCATTTGTCACTTCATCCAAGAGATCTTACAACAGCAAAGAGGAGCCTGTCACTATTATGAAAGGAGCAATGACACTTCTCCTCTTTAGAATTCTTTGTACTACCCAATTGTAACTCTCACTTCGGCCAGCGGCTTAATATAGGGGGTGATAGCCCCCGGCCCAGCCAAACTTAAGAAATCTCTTTTGGGTGGATACTGCATGATATGTCCCCTGTTACAAATCAGTACCCTGAAATCACAAATAGTACACAATATGCAATTAAACTATTAAGCTTTATAACTCTTACTTTTACTATATGGTTAGTAAAGAAATGAGAAAAAAGAAAAAAAAGGGCCCAATCTTATTAAACAGTCCGTTGCGCAAAGTTGGAGCTCACTGATACGTCGATCGTCCACCATCGACCTCCTCTGATCATTGCTGGCCTTCGGACCCTCGCTCCAAGTCCACCCTATCCGGTGGTCTACTAAATCTCTCCATTCATGTCTTCTCTCCTCATCTTTCCCCAGCAAAAGCCTGTGAAAATTCTCCTTCCAGATTCACAAGACAGAGCAACAAAATCCTGATTGGCTATCATGCACAATCACAGTCCTGATATCTCCAGCCATAACTCAAACATTGCTGCTACAGAGAAACTGTTACCTCAGCAGTGAAACATTACACAGAAGCCATTACATAAGCAGTGCATCCTTACAGCGCGTTACACAATTTATCAGAATCAGCCAGACTCTACTGGCTCATTCTGGA
The DNA here is from genome assembly GCF_963921235.1 of Mobula hypostoma. NCBI lineage: Eukaryota > Metazoa > Chordata > Chondrichthyes > Myliobatiformes > Myliobatidae > Mobula > Mobula hypostoma. The sequence continues at coordinate 61,965,241 of NC_086106.1, forward strand.
AGGAAGGAAGTTACCAGTGGCTGATATCACAGTCTACCAAGCAGATGACTGCAGAGAAATTAAGATGTTTCTCTTTTGGCTTGACTACTATAAGAATTGTAGTTTTGAGTAAGCCCTCACTGTTACAGCAGTTAGTACATTAACTAGAGTTCAAAGTTGTCTTATCTATCAATCAGCTGTCTAAGCGCTTAAATGGTTGATGATAAATTTAATCCCACTCAAGCAAAGTACAATGGGAAGTAAATAGTTGCAATCGTGTGGTCTTTGGTATGTCCATACATCCATTCCTGTACAATTTCTTCTATTTGCAAAACATTCTGGATCAACATATCAACATGTTCACCAAATCCTCCAATACCAATGGCAGAATATGCAAAACAATGTCAGGACTCTCTTCCAAAGCAACATACTCAACACAACAATTACCCTCAAGCAGCTCTTCTCCAAAGGCCATGTTGTTCATATGTCCACCAGCAGGCTCCCAAAACACACACTGTTATTTCAAGAGATTGACAGGCGGACAGAGGAAAAGGTTCAATGATGTTCTCAACAACTCCTTGAGGAACTTCCCATCCACTGCTGGATCATGATGACTGTAACTGGAGTATTCAGACTGGCACTGGGGTCACGCACTAGAAGCAAACAGGTCACCCCCCAATGTTATGGCCATTTGGGTAATGGCAATTCACCCTTACAGGGTTCACAAAACACTGCCCCAAAATATTGAGATATAGAACAAAGTTCACTCTTACTTAATTTGTGAAAAAGAAGTAAATAAATAAAATCACCAATTTTCTTTTTTAGATTCATTTCATGATGGCGTGGCTTCACATTGCAGAAAAACCATAATACGAACAACTTTCTAGGAACAGCCACACAAGACCCTCTTCCCCAGCATGTGGCAAGTTCTGTGGGTGCCACGTTAACTGTGCCAGTCACTTCAAAACTTGCAGGCTGCCACATCAATGTAAATAGACAGACAAAACCACCACAGAAGGCATTTATTGTCAGGTAACCAAAGGCAATATCTGAATCAAGGTGTAAATAACAAGAAAAACAATTCATACCTTATTCATAAAGTGTACATTAGGCCTTTGATTATTACATTCTCGCCCACTTCTGCGATATAATTACTCTCATTCAAGCATATTCTGTAATGAATTCTGAAATCTTTCAATTCTTTGTATTCATTTCCAGGAGCGATGAGTACATTGTGGGAGAGAATCATTCATCTATGAACTGGAGCAGAGCTAATTTTGGGGGTGGATCTAGACAGGTTTTAACAGAGGTCAAATGGTTGAGCCTGTTTGAAGGGAAAGGAATGAATGTCAAGTGGAAGGATTTTCAAAGTGTAATATCAAATGTCCGGGAGCAGCATGGCCCTATTAGGATGAAGGGCAGTTTAGGATACCTTGGCTGATGAGAGATATTGAGGATCTGATCAAGAAAAAAGAGAATGAATATATTGGGTTTACAGGGTTGGGATCAAATGAGTCCCTTGAAATCAGGAAAGCAAAGATAAGGTATGAGATTGATCTAGAAGGTAAGGTTAAGGAAAGTTCTAAGGGGTTATATCACTATATTAAGAATGAAAGTGTTTCTGGGAAGTCCTCGGTGTTCAGCAGGGCTGCTTACGTCTTCAGCTGCAGGAGATAGGTAGGATTTTAACAAATATTTCCCCTCATTTTCTACTGAGGTTAAAATCCCGTTTGCTCAAGAGATAAGGGAAACAAGTGAAGATGTTTTGGAGGATATTCATAATACCAGGGAGGAGGTATTTGCAGCCTTCCAACCCATTAAAGTGCATAATTCCCCAAGGCCTGACCGAATTCACCCTTAGACTTCACAGAAGTCTAGAGAGGAAATGACAGAGGTCTGGGTGGAGATATTTGCTTCATTGTGAGCAAATGATGAAATTCCCAAAGAATGGAATGTGACTAATGTTGTTTCATTGTTTAAAAAGGGTAGGATCAAGCCAGGGAACCACAGGCTGGATAACTTGACATCAGTATTGGGGACATCACTGCAGGGAATTTTGTTGGACAGAATCTACCAGTATTTGGATAAACAGAGGCTGATTAGGATGAGCATGGCTTTGTGCATGGGAAATCATATTTAATGAATGTTTTAGAGTTCCTTGAAAAAGCAAAGCTAGATGAGAATAGAGCAGTGAATGTTGCCTATTTGGACTTTAGCAAGGGCTTTTACAAGATCCTATGGATTCCAAGGAGAGAAAATTCAGTGGATTCAAATTTGGTTCAGAGGTGGGAAAAAGAGGGTGGTGGTTGACGGTTGTTTCTTTGAATGGAGGCTGGTGACTAGTGGTTTGCCACAGGGAACCTTGATAATTGTTATTTATATTAATGAGTTAAATGCAAATGCACGAGGTTTGATCAGTAAGTTTGCAGTTGACATGAAATCAGGAGGTGTTGTTGATGGTGCAGATGATTATCTTGATCAGTTTAGGAAGTGGGCTGAGAAGTGGCAAATGGATTTCAATACAGATAGGTGTGAAGTGACGCACTTTGGAAAATCAGACCAGAGTAGAATTTAAACTATGAGTTTTAGGGCTCGAGGAAGAATAATGGAACAGAGGGATTGAGGAATACAAGTACACTTTTCATTGAAAGTGGCATCACAAATAGACATGGTGGTGAAAAAGGTGTCAACACACTGGCCTTCATCCGTCAGGGCACTGAATATAGGAGTTGAAATATTATATTGCAGTTGTCTAAGTCATCGGTGAGGCTGTACTTTAAGTAGTGTGTATTGTTTTGTTCAAACTGTTATAGGAAAAGCATGGTTAAACTGGGAAGAATGCAGAAAAGATTGAAGAGGATGGTTCCAGGACTTAAGAGCCTGAGTTATAAGAATTGTACATGCTAGGCCTTTGTTCCTTGGAATGTAGAGTAAGGGAGAAATGTTTAAAATTAATGAAAGACATAGTTCATGATAATCATTTATTTTTCCCTAGTGAAACAGAGTCCAAAACTAGGGGAATAGATTTAGGGTGAGAGGAGAAAAATATGAAAGGGAGCAGAGGAGCAACTTCCTCTGTGCAGAGGGTGGTGAGTATATGGAGTGAACTGCCAGAGGAAGTGGCTGAGGCAGGCACAGTAGTGGCATTTAAGAAACATCTGAATAAATACATGGAACAGGCTAGGTTTAGAGGTATATGGGCCAAGTGCAAGAACCTGAGACTAGTTGGGTGGTTCCCATGGTCAGTATGGGTTATTGGGCCGAAGGACCTGTATCTGTACTGTATTGTTCTAAGTCTCTATTTTCTGCCCAACCTCCTAAATAATTGCAGTTGCTTCTATGGGGACAATAGCACGAAGAATGTGCAGCTCTTGAAATCTATCAACAAATGCTGTGACTTAATTTCAGACTTGGCCCAGAAGTTGTTTAGCTCTGTAGATGGTTGCAACGCTACAGAATTGTCACGTGGGGATTTGATCTTTATAGTGCGGTCGAGCTGTTATTACAGCTGCTGCACACACTTGATCTGTAAGACTCTTCTTTCATTTATTTCCTGTTTGAATGCAAAGAACCACACGGTTCTGTAGATTCACAAGTTTCTTCCTAATTATGTTTAAGCAAGTGCAAAAGAGGTCTAGAGGCAACTATAATCATTTACTGATTGTTAACATTATTTATAAAGTATAACATATAACTCATTTTATAAAGCCTCACATAATGAAAAATCAATTGCATTGAAGTGCATACTGGAGTCTCCTTACCTTTTGGCGTTAAAAGTTGCAGAGCAGCTTAAAAGTTAGCTCAAACATAATACTAAATACTTAGTGCTAGTGGTGGGGGGAGGAGGGGTAGGGTACTACTAGCTGATAATGAACATCAGCAAGGCACTTTGATATTCTCCTCTACTGCCCACCGCCTCTCAGTCTCATCTTGTTAACAAGTATTCTTATGATTTTATTTTGTATTAAATGAGGGAATTAACAGCGCTGTAACATCTGTCAGTCTCTTAGCAAAAGCAAAAACCATGTTGCAACTGTTCCCACAAGGGTGCTCTCACTGGATGTGATTTTTTTTACTTTAAAGGGAACTATGATGGGCAAGAGGAAGTCTGACGTGAGCTGATTATTACGTTTAGTTCCATCTGCACAGAAGTGAGTTTTGAATCAGATACAATTATAAATTCTGCACAATCAACCACTTTGCTAAATGTAATAAAGCTATGCACAGTTTAACTGAGCAAATGGACAAGCTGCCCTTCATGTAGTTGCAGGATTACATATATGTCATTAAGTTCAGCAACCGTCACAGGGCCATCTGCAAATATTTAATGGAAAATAAAAAGCACGGATTCGGCTCATGTACCAAGTACCAAATGACAATCTAGGTTGCTTCAATGTGTTTAAGTGGCAGCAAGTTTCACAGTATTTATCCACTGGCAGAGCCATAAGGGGCAATATGCAGAAGGTATGTAAATTCTGTAACAAACTCAACCAACTGTGGAAAATGTTAATCACCATCCACAGCTTACATTCACAGTGGATGAGACAGAGCTTCTCGGCTTTGTGCATTTTTATCACTAGAGAATAGGGCCAAAAAAACAACTAGACAATAATTTATAAACATGAGGAAGACTGTGGATGCTGGAAATCCAAAGCAACACACACAAAATGCTGGAGGAACTCAGCAGGTCAGACATATCTATAGAAATGAATAAACAGTCGACGTTTTGGGCCAAGACCTTTCTTCAAGACTGAAGAAAAAAGGGTGAAGGCAGCGAGGTGGGAAGCTGGAAAGGAGGCTAGCTGGAAGACGATAAGTGAAGTCAGGTGGGTGGGAAAGGTAAAGGACTGGAAAAGAAGCAATCTGATAGGAGAGGAGAGTGAACCATAGGAGAAAGGGAAGGAGGAGGGAACCAGGGGCAAGTGATAGGCAGGTGAGAAGAGGTAAAAGGCCAGAGAGGGGGAACAGAAGAAGAGTTGAGGGGGAGGGAATATTTTTTTGATGGAAGGAGAAATTGATATTCATGACATCAGGTTGGAGGCTACCTAGACTCTGAGGTGTTGCTCCACCACCCTGAAGGTGGCCTCATTTTGGCACAAGAGGAGGCTATGGATCAACATGGCGGAGTGGGAATGGGAATGGGAATTTGTTACCGGAAAGCTCTGCTTTTGGCGGATGGAGCAGGGATTGCTCTTTGAAGTTGTCCCCCAAAGTGGAGAAGGTCGCATCAGGAGCACCAGATACAATAGACGACACCAGCAGATTACAGGTGAGGTGTTGCCTCACCCGGAAGGACTGTTTGGGGTCTTGAATGGCAATTAGATCACTTACAGGGTTAAGCGCCAGGAGGGAGATTAGTGGGGAGGGACAAATGGTAGGCTGGAAGGGAAAATAACCCCTTTCTTTTTTTCCCCCTTCAGAGCCCTTTGAGCAACAGAAGTTTTTTTGAAAGGAGAGTTCTGCTGCTAATAGAAGTCAAAATAAAAATCATGAAGTACTTTACAGCTGTGGTTCATTGCTTATTTTTGCCCTGCAGTGAGGAGATACTTATGAAACAGTGTTTTTGAACACAGTTATTTTCCCTTGATAGAGCACCAATCAGCCCAGTAAACTTTAATTCACTCTGCATGGTGTTATTTGTAGAAGTTGTCACCCTCCCACCAAACACTGCCTCCCCTACAGCCCATGGACCATAGTCAACCCATGTGGTACATCTCCAGCTGGCACTTGATGAGGCAACAGTCCGTAAAGACCACTGGAAGTCCTGTAACATTGTCAATGCAAACAGTAATAATAGTCCTGAAAGAAGTCAAGGCCGTCTGTGAGAACAGTGGCCAGAAACTGACAATAAGTGTGGACTTTGAGAAAACGATGCAAGTGGGCACTCGATACCTAACCAGGCATCATAATGAAACTTATGATGTGCTGTGCAGGAGTTTTGGGAAGGCAGCCTCTCAGGTAGAGTTGCAGTCTCTGACACAGATACCATTGTTGTAGAAGAAGCACCAAGAATTGAACTGCAATCATGGAGAGAACAGAGGCTTTCTAGGAAAACGATCCAGTCCAGGAGCACAGCAGTGCCATCATGGGACCACCTGCTGTTAAGAGATCTTCAGGAGAGAAAGGCGGCAAGGAGTGAGCGCTTAATGCTGTCTTCAAAAAGAAGTCTTCGGTTTCACAGCATAAGCCATAGTCAGGCTGTCCATAAAGCCGAAGCATCCCAATGCTTCTTAAGCAGTTCTGGCCAGCTCTGCTCTCACTGTTTCTCAACTCTGAGAAGCAGGAGTGCAGTCCTACTGACAGAAGCTCGAGCAAGGTCACCGGCAAGTGTTTTCTTGTTGTTTTTAATCACTTGTTCAAGATGGCGCCGGCAATCATCGGCAACTTTCTGTGGGCTGCAGAAAATTGTTCCCAAATTCTCCTCCAAGGCCTTGGCCTCAATAACTCCTCGGTAATTAGATCCTGGATTTCCTTACTTGTAGACCCCAGTCAGTTTGGATTGGCAACAACATCTCCATGATCTCCATCAGCACAAGCACACCACAGGGGTGTGTGCTCTACTCGCTTTACATCTCTGACTGTGGGATAAGCATAGGTCGAAACCTGTTTTCAAGTTTGCTGATGACACTGCTGCTGTGGGCCGAATCAAAGGTGGTAATGAATCACCATACAGGAGGGAGATTAACACTTTGGCTGAGTGGTGTCATAACAACAACTTCTCACTCAATGTCGTGAAGTGATTATAGACTTCATGAGGGGGAAACCAGAGCTCCATGAGCCAGTTCTCATTAGAGGAGGAGAAGTGGAGAGGGTTGGCAACTTTAAATTCCTTGGTGTTACTATTGCAGAGGACCTGTCCTGGACCCAGCATCTAAGGGCAATTGTGAAGAAAGTGCAGCAGTGCCTCTACCTCCTTAGGAGTCTGCGGAGATTCAGTACTACATCAAAACTTCAACAAACTTTGGAGAGTATATTGATGGGCTGCATCATGGCCTGGTATGGAAACACCAATCTCTTTGAATGGAAAATCCTACAAAATGTAATGGATTGGCCCAGTACATCATGGGTAAAGCCCTCCCAAACATTGAGCATATCTACATGAAACACTGTCATAGGAAAGTAGCATCCATCTTCAGAGATCCCCACTACCCATGTCATACTCTCATCTTACTGTAGAAGGTACAAGAGCTTCAGGACTCACACCGTCAGGTTCAAGAACAGTTACTACCCCCTCAACCATCAGGATCTTGAATTAAAGGGGATAACTACACTCACTTGCCTCACCATTGAAATGTTACAACAACCAATGGTCTCACTTTAATGACTCTATCTCATTATCTCATGTTCTCATTATTTATTGCTATTTATTTATATCTGCATTGGCAGTTTGTTGTCTGCTCCATTCTGGTTGATCTTTCATTGATGCTGTTACACTCAATATTCTCTGGATTTGCTGAGTAATACCCACAGGGAAATGAACTCAGGGTTGTATCGACGACTGCATTGGCGCTGCTTCCTGCACGCATGCAGAACTCGTTGACTTTATTAACTTTGCCTCCAACTTTCACCCTGCCCTCAATTTTACCTGGTCCATTTCCGACACCTCCCTCCCCTTTCTAGATCTTTCTGTCTCTGTCTCTGGAGACAGCTTATCCACTGATGTCTACTATAAGCCTACTGACTCTCATAGCTATCTGGACTATTCCTCTTCTCACCCTGTCTCTTGCAAAAACGCCATCCCCTTCTCGCAATTCCTCCGTCTCCGACGCATCTGCTCTCAGGATGAGGCTTTTCATTCTAGGACGAGGGAGATGTCTTCATTTTTTAAAGAAAGGGGCTTCCCTTCCTCCACTATCAACTCTGCTCTTAAACGCATCTCCCCCATTTCACGTACATCTGCTCTCACTCCATCCTCCCACCACCCCACTAGGAATAGGGTTCCCCTGGTCCTCACCTACCACCCCACCAGCCTCCGGGTCCAACATATTATTCTCCGTAACTTCCGCCACCTCCAACGGGATCCCACCACTAAGCACATCTTTCCCTCCCCCCCCCCGCATTCCACAGGGATCGCTCCCTACACAACTCCCTTGTCCATTCGTCCCCCCCATCCCTCCCCACTGATCTCCCTCCTGGCACTTATCCGTGTAAGCGGAACAAGTGCTACACATGCCCTTACACTTCCTCCCTTACCACCATTCAGGGCCCCAAACAGTCCTTCCAGGTGAGGCATCACTTCACCTGTGAGTCGACTGGGGTGATATACTGCGTCCGGTGCTCCCGATGTGGCCTTTTATATATTGGTGAGACCCGATGCAGACTGGGAGACCACTTTGCTGAACATCTACGCTCTGTCCGCCAGAGAAAGCAGGATCTCCCAGTGGCCACACATTTTAATTCCACATCCCATTCCCATTCTGACATGTCTATCCACGGCCTCCTCTACTGTAAAGATGAAGCCACACTCAGGTTGGAGGAACAACACCTTATATTCCGTCTGGGTAGCCTCCAACCTGATGGCATGTACATCAACTTCTCTAACTTCCGCTAAGGCCCCACCTCCCCCTCGTACCCCATCTGTTACTCATTTTTATGCACACATTCTTTCTCTCACTCTTCTTTTTCTCCCTCTGTCCCTCTGAATATACCTCTTGCCCATCCTCTGGGTCACCCCCCCCTTCCTTGTCTTTCTTCCCGGACCTCCTGTCCCATGATCCTCTCGTATCCCCTTTTGCCTATCACCTGTCCAGCTCTCGGCTCTATCCCTCCCCCTCCTGTCTTCTCCTATCATTTTGCATCTCCCCCTCCCCCTCCAGCTTTCAAATCCCTTACTCACTCTTCCTTCAGTTAGTCCTGACGAAGGGTCTCGGCCTGAAACGTCGACTGCACCTCTTCCTATAGATGCTGCTTGGCCTGCTGCGTTCACCAGCAACTTTGATGTATGTTGCTTGAATTTCCAGCATCTGCAGAATTCCTGTTGTTCAGGGTTGTATGTACTTAGTTTACAACATTTACTTCGAACTTTGAACTTTGTTCCTTTATTTAATCCTTTACTGACAGCCTCAATAAACCTAATAGTACTTAATCATACGCGAAGGACGAAGTGAAATATTACATCAATATTGTATTACCTAATTGCCTTGTGATTAAATTTCACTGAAATATTTGTTCTCCAGCAATGCATATCCTTTGTAATGCATTCAGTCTTTAATATGGAAAATCCTTCACAAGGATACAATGAACAGGGGCATATCAGAAAGGTTTAAAGGAAGAACAGGAGATGAAGAAGTTCATTGAGGGACTTCCAAATAATGGCTTTCTACAGTTGAAGTCAAGCCCATTATGACCAAACAAAAGGGGATTTTAAATGAGATCTCCAATAAACAGTTTTGAATTTAAACATAACTTTGTTTATATTCTATTTTTACTTTTGAAAAAGACGTGGCTATAATCCATGAGCAAATTTTGACTGATTTATATTAGATTAGATTAGATTCAACTTTATTGTCATTGTGCCGAGTACAGATACAAAGCCAATGAAATGCAATTAGCATCTGACCAGAAGTGCAAAAGAATAGTATTATTTACAAAATAACTGCGAATAAAAAGTAAGTGCGACAGCATACAAATATAAAAGTACTGAGACAGTGCAATATGGGTGCAATACTGCTTAGTGCTGTGATGTGAGGTTCAGCAGGGTCACAGCCTCAGGGAAGAAGCTCTTCCTGAGCCTGCTGGTGCGGGAGTGGAGGCTCCTGTAGAGCCTACTGGATGGGAGGAGAGTAAAAAGCCCATGGTTAGGGTGAGATGCATCCTTGATAATGCTTTTCGCTCTGTCCAGGCAGCATTTATGGTAGGTGTTCTCAATGGTGGGCAATTGGGTACTGATAATCCACTGGGCAGTTTTCACCACCCGCTGGAGTGCTTTGCTTATATGCTTTCCTGTGCATTTAATCCTATTGATAAATATATTTGGATTAATTTAACATTCATATTGGACAGCACTGAAATGTTTTGGCTTTAAAATTTACCTCCCTAGTCTGCCTTTGATGAAAGATTTTTCTGCTAGTCATTGTTTGTAATCCTTTTCTAAAATCCTAGCCTTCCAATACAGACAGGTTTCTCCTCGTTTACGAAATCACTTAATTCCATCTCCTGACACAGAAACACAAAGGTGGCACATCCCTTTCAAGGCACTTTAATGCAGTTAAAGACTTAGAAAAGTGTAATTGTTATAATTAAATATTCTGCTGATAAAAAAAAATGTTTTAATACCTGGAAATACACCAAATACCTTGAAAATCAGTTGACAATCAGTTTGACAATTAAGTTGATAAAAATGCTGAAAAGCTGGGAAACAAAATGGAAAGTGCTGGAATTATCCACTAGGTCAGGGAGCATCTGTGACAATGGAATCAAGAGAGAATTTTTTCAAGTCAAGGACCCTCCAGTTGGAGGTTCTGATTGTCTGAGTGTTTCTAGTGGTCCAGACAAAGAGTCTTGACCCAAAACATCAACTTTCCATCTTGCTCCACGGACACTGCCTGACTGGTTGGGTCCCTCCAGCGCATTGTGTGTGTTTTTCCATCAGTTTCTGTTCAAATCAACTTACTAATTTGAATTTATAATGAGAAATAAAGGTGAAATTATTGGATTATATGATGTTATTATTGCTTTACCAGGGTATAATTTACCTTAGCAGCATTGATTCAAAGTGGCCTTAGAACTATCTTGGTTTAATGGGGATTAAATAGTTGCAGACTGATGAAATGGGAGAGATGAACATATTCCAGTGTTGAAACTAATTAATGCTCTTACTGGTTCCACTTTCAAAATTCCTGCTTGTACATACAATTATCAGTAACAGCTCTTATATTTGATATCTGCTACAGTGTAAACCATAGCCTACTAAATACTCCACATCATCACCTCAGTCTCCTTGCTTTTTAAATATCTCTCACCATTGTTCACGATCTTGTCTCTCCACAGAGCAAAGCAAAGTCATTTCCAAAACACATTAAAAATACTCAACACACAGCCAACAGTTTTCAGAAATCATGAACAGTGAATCTGAAAACTGTTTTGCTGCCCTCTCTTCTCACTCTTGACACTGCAGAAAGTGGATGAGAAACATGGTTGTGATTTGACTGCACATGCAGCAGCCTATCCAAGGTGTGATCACAGCTACAGTGTATTCAAAGGGAAAGAATTTTCAGTGTTGCCCTTTTATGTGTGTGGGTGCATGTATTTATGTTTATGTGGAGATTTCCAGATAGAATGCCAAAATTTTAACTACTTCAAAATGCTTTAAGAAGTCAAGGCAATGATAATGTGATTGAGAGGAAACACTCTGTGGAAGATCAACAATGTGCATGCAACATTGCCCAGCTCCACATTTGAGAGAATTGAGAGAAACAATGGGGATTCTTGCAGTTAGATCATGTGATAAGATCTCCAAATGTTTTCCTCATCTCAGCCACATTCTCAATAGAGTTGTGTAAGTGTTTACAGGGGAAACTGTACACCCAGCCTTTTCCAAGGGTGTCTGTGCAGTTCACTTCTATGATGCCTGGAAGAGTTTTATGAAACCTCACCTCTTCATGAGGACAAGATAATGACTGTAGGAACTCTCTCTTGCAGCAAGTGTTGGAATTGGAGCTCCAAAGTAGCATTCCCAAAAGTAATAGTTTTGGTACTGTCCTTCCTATGACTTGATCCCAAAGTGTCAACAGTAAACAGCATTAAGCAATAAAGGGAAATAAGACCAAAATGACCATATGATATAGGAGCAGAATTAGGTTATTTGACCCATCGAGTATGCTCTACCATTTCATCATAGCTGATCAATTTTCCTTCTCAGCCCCAATCTCCTGCCTTCTCCCCATATTTCTTCATGTCTTGACTAATCAAGAATTTATCAACTTCTGCCTTAAATATACCCAATGACTTGGCCTTCACAGTTGCCGGTGGCAACTAATTCCACAGATACACATTCCCAGCTAAATAAATTCCTCCTCATCTCCACTCTAAAAAGCCCATCTATTCTGAGGCTGTGTCTTCTGGTCTTAGACTCTCCCACCATAGAAATCATCCCTGTAGTTTTTTTTTAAATTTTATTCTGTTTTGCTTTTTATAATCATTTTATGTTAATAATCCTATTTTTTTTGTTGCTGTGTCTATTCATGAGTTTGAGGTTTATTGTGGTTTTTTTTTAATATATACTTTCCGGCTTTTGTTCTGTTCTGTGTGTATTTTAATTGAGCTAACTTTTTTTTACTTATTTTTTTACTGTTTTACAATTAGCTGATCCTTTTCATATTTATACCTTTTTTTTAGGGAGCGTATACCGGAAGTCATGGGGGTAGTTTTAGCGCTTGCTTCTTTCTGGCGGGTCTGCTTTAGATTTCGCCTTGGGGTCCTGGGGTGGGGGGTGGTGGGAGGGGCTTCACGTTTTAGTTTGTTTCTCTTTGGGCTATATACATTATTGAAGTATTGGTTGCGTCCTTTTCCCCGGTATCTTTTGTATGTTCTGTTTCCTCTCCGGGTTTGTGGGTCGCGCCTATTGTCAATCCTCCTTGTTATGGGTTGACTTTAGGATTTATGGAGTCTATTATTAATTTTGTCTCCTGGAATACTAATGGTCTTAATCATCCTATTAAAAGGAAAAAAGTTTTTAAAGTGTTCCGGAGACTTAAAGCACAAATTTTATTTTTACAAGAGACCCATGTACGGAGGGGGGACAGACTACGTTTTTTCAAATTCTGGAAGGGACAACAATTTCATTCGAACTCCAATGCTAAGATTCGAGGCGTCTCTATTTTTATAGACTCCTCAGTTACTTTTATACAACAGGATATTATCTCTGATCCGAATGGTAGATTTTTATTGGTTAGTGGTTTATTATTTAATAAAAAAGTAGTTTTGGTTAATGTTTATGCTCCTAATATGGATTGTCCGGAATTTTATAAATCATTGTTTGATCAGTTTCCGAATTTGAACGAGTTTTCATTGATTTGGGGCGGAGATCTTAATACCTGTTTATCTCCAGCTTTGGACCGTTCGGCTCCTTTACGGACTTTACCTAATAAATCTGCAAATTTGATTAATTTTTTCCTTTCTGATTCTGGGTCGACGGACATTTGGCGTTTTCTGCATCCTCAGGAAAAAGATTTTTCCTTCTTTTCACATGTTCATCATTCCTATTCAAGAATTGATTATTTTTTCATTGATTCTCGTCTCATTCCTTCAGTGATTAAATGTGATTATGATTCTATAACCATTTCGGATCATGCTCCACTTAAGCTTTCTATTAAAATTATGGCCAATATACCAAACAATAGACAATGGCGTTTTAATTCGCTGTTGCTTCAGGACTCGGACTTTGTTAATTTTATGAATGAACAGATTGAGCTTTTTTTTACAATTAACCATACAGAAGATATTTCGGTTAACACTCTTTGGGACACTTTTAAAGCCTATATTCGGGGTCAGATTATTTCGTATTCCGTTGCTTTGAGGAAGAAACAGAAGCAGGAGGAGATGGTAATTGTGGACAAGATTAAAGAAATTGATAAGAAATATGTTATGGCTCCTTCTGAGGAGCTATACAAACAAAGAACTGAACTTCAAATGGAACACAGTTTACTACTCTCGTCCTCGATTGTAAACCAATTAAAGAAAACAAGAAGTGATTTTTATGTTCACAGTGATAAAATTGGCAAGCTGCTGGCTAATCAATTGAAATCTAATTATGTTAAATCTCAAATCAATCAGATTTATAACCAAAATGATCGATTGATATTGGATCATGTGGGGATTAATCAAACCTTTTGTGATTTTTATTCTTCTTTATATCAATCAGAGTCTCCTCGAGATTCTAAATATATGAATGATTTTTTAGATAAGTTAGACTTCCCTCTGATTTCACAGGATATGTCTTCTTTATTAGATACTTCCATTACAATGGATGAGATTAAGAATGTTATTTTTTCTATGAATCTGGGGAAAGCTCCTGGCCCTGATGGGTTTACCGTTGAATTTTATAAATGTTTTGCTTCTTTATTGATTCCTTGGCTCTATAAGGTTTTTGAGGCTTCTTTGAAACTTGGTAAACTTCCGGAATCTTTTAATAGAGCATCAATTTCTTTAATACTAAAGAAGGATAAAGACCCTGCTCAATGTGCATCTTATAGACCAATATCTTTATTAAATGTTGATTCTAAAGTTTTTTCTAAGTTATTAGCAAATAGACTAGAAAAAGTGCTTCCTTCTATTATTTCGGAAGACCAAACGGGTTTTATTAAAGGTCGTTACTCTTTTTATAATATTCGTACATTGTTAAATATCGTTTATACTCCCTCACAAAATGTTCCTGAGTGTGTTATTTCTTTAGATGCCGAGAAAGCTTTTGATAGAGTAGAATGGCCTTATTTATTTAAGGTGCTTGAAATGTTTAATTTTAGCTTGAAATTTATATCCTGGATTAAACTGTTATATCACTCCCCTGTAGCCTCGGTTCGTACTAACTCCTTAAACTCACCTTTTTTTCCTCTCTTTCGTGGTACTCGACAAGGCTGTCCTCTTAGTCCCCTATTATTTGATATTGCATTAGAACCTCTTGCAATTGCTATTCGAGAATCTTCAAATATTACTGGGATAACTCGGGGATTAAAGTCCCATAAATTATCACTCTATGCTGATGATTTACTTTTATATATTTCTAATCCTGAGAGATCCATTCCTGCTGTTTTAGAGTTATTAGCACAATTTGGTCTTTTCTCAGGTTATAAATTAAATCTTAGTAAGAGTGAACTTTTTCCGATTAATAAACATCTTCCCTTATATTATAAATTTCCATTTAAATTGATTAATAATTACTTTTCATATCTTGGGATTAAAATTACTTGTAAACATAAAGATTTATTTAAGACTAACTTTTTACCATTAATAGACCATATTACTCAACTTTCATCTAAATGGTTTCCCTTATATTTAACTTTGATTGGTCGTATTAATGCAGTTAAGATGTTTTTTTTGCCAAAATTTTTATATGTGTTTCAGGCATTACCAATTTTCGTTCCTAAATCTTTTTTTGATAAAGTTGACTCTAAAATTTCTTCATTTATTTGGCAGAATAAGAATCCGAGACTGGGTAAAATACATTTACAGAAAGCTAAGAGAGATGGAGGTTTAGCATTACCTAACTTTAGATTTTATTATTGGGCTATTAATATTCGACATATGAAATTTTGGTTACTTGACCGGGACATACTATCTATTCCTAAATGGGTAGCATTGGAATTACAATCTGTTCAGGGTTATACACTTGGTTCTATTTTAGGTTCCTCTCTTCCTTTTGATTCGAAACGTCTTAAGCAGGTCTCTAACCCGATAGTTAAATATGCTTTGCGCATTTGGTTTCAATTCAGAAAATTTTTTGATCTTAATCAATTCGGGTTAGCGATTCCTATTTTAGGTAACATATTTTTTCCTCCCTCTTTTACGGATCGCGCTTTTCAAACTTGGAAGACTAAGGGTATTTTACGGTTTTTGGATTTATTTTTAGATGGTTCCCTTATGTCTTTTGAACAATTATCTAATAAATATAACTTATCAAGAATACATTTTTTTAGATATTTACAAGTTAGAAATTTCCTAAGTACTATACTTTCTTCCTTTCCAATGCTTCCTCCTATATATATTTTAGATTCGATAATTAACCTTAATCCATGTCAGAAAGGTGCATCGGCTATGATTTATAATATTATTATGAAACTTAGGAAAGCTCCATTTGATAAGATTAGGGTAGATTGGGAACAGGAATTGGGGCTTACCATTTCTGTGGATGATTGGGGGCAGATTTTACAATTAGTTAATACTTCCTCTATTTGTGCTAAACATTCCCTAATTCAATTTAAAGTGGTTCATAGAGCACATATGTCCAAAGATAAGTTAGCGCGTTTTTACTCGCATATTAATCCTTTCTGTGATAGATGTTCGGGGCAGATAGCCTCTTTAACTCATATGTTTTGGTCTTGCCCTACTTTGGAAACTTTTTGGAGAGATATTTTCAATATTATTTCTAAGGTATTAAATATAGATATCTCTCCTCACCCTATTACTGCTATCTTTGGACTACCTAAAATTTCTAGTAATCTTTCCCCTTCAGCCCGTAGAATGATTGCATTTCTTACTTTAATGGCGAAAAGATGTATTTTACAACATTGGAAAGAGCTTAATGCTCCAACTACCTTTTTTTGGTTTTCTCAGACGATTTTATGTTTGAATCTGGAGAAAATTAGAAGTAACCTTTATGATTCTTCATTTAAATTTGAACAGATTTGGGGACCTTTTATTCGATATTTTCATTTAATGTAATATTTACCCTTCTTGTTTTTTCTTCACTGTTTTAATGGAGGTCGGGATTGAGGACGTGATTTTAAGTTTAACTCTGTTTGGTTTCAAGTTAGCCCATTGCTTTGCTTTGCTTTTAGTTAGTTGCACGGTGGGTTTTTTTTTGGGGTTTTTTTTTCTTTTTTTTTCCATTGATATATATAAAATCTAGTATACTATTATGTTATCTTGGTTTCTTATGCTTAAATTACATTGTTTGTAGTATTTTCTTTTTGGTATTGTTATCTTTTGGAATTTTATTATACTTTAACATTGTATTAATGTTTATATGGCTTACCTTTTTTGTATACTTACTCAATAAAAAGATTTTAAAAAAAAGAAAGAAATCATCCTCTCCACATCTGCTCTATCGAAGCCTTTTAACATTTCACAGGTTTCAATGAGGTCACCCCTCATTCTTCTGAATTCCAGCAAGTAGAGGCCAAGAGCCATCAAATGCTCCTCATGTGACAAGCCTTTTAATCCTGGAATCATTTTTCTGAACCTCCTTTGAAGCCATTCCTATGTCAGCACATCCTTTCATAGATGATGGGCCCCAAACTGCTCACAATACTGCAAATGAGGCCTCATCAGTGCCTTACAAAGCTTCAACATACCATACTTGCTTTTATATTCTAGTCCTCTCGAAATGAATACTCACATTGTATTTGCCTTTCTCACCACAGACTCAACATACAAATTAACATTTAGGGAATCATGCACAAGAACTCCCAAGTCCCTTTCGTGCCTCAGATTTTTGAATTTTCTCTCCATTTAGAAAGTAATCTACCCTTTTACTTCTTCTACCAAAGTGCATTACCATACACTTCCTGACACTGTATTCCATCTGCCACTTTTTGCCCTTTCTCCTAATCTGCCTGAGTTCTTCTGTAGTCTCTCTGCTTCCTCAACACTACCTGCCCCTCCACCTATCTTAGGATCATCCACAAACTTTGCAACAGAGCCATCATTCAAGTTAATGACATATATTGTAAAAAGAAGTGGTCCCAACACGGACCCCTGTGGAACACTACTAGTCACCGGCATCCAACAAGAAAAGGCTCCCTTTATTCCCACTCTTTGCCTCCTGCCGATCAGCCAATGCTCTATCCATGCTAGTATATTTCCTGTAAAACTATGGGCTCTTAACTTGTTAAGCAACCGCATGTGTGGCATTTTGTCGAAGGCCTCCTGAAAATCCAAGCACACATCAACTGACTCTGCTTTGTCTATCCTGCTTGTTATTTCTTCAAAGATTTCCAACAGATAGATCAGGCAAGATATTCCCTTAGGAAAATAATACTGACTAAGCCTATTTTATCATGAACCCCCCTCCAAATACCCTGAAACCACATCCTTAACAATCGACTCCAACATCTTCCCAACCGCTGAGGTCAGACTAACAGGCCTATAATTTCCTAAAACAAATTAATTATTCCTCTTCATAGAGCAGATACCACAGCATAAACTGATAAACTGTAAGGTTTCACTTCAACGTGTAAAGCTTGCTGTACAGGTGCACAAAATATTGGCCCATTATTACAGTTGTGTACCTTCAGCTTTGCAATTGATACTTGCATTCAGGAATTGCTGGGTGTGGGCTGGGAGAATTACCTGCCAACCAAAAAACTTTGAAAAACTTTAAAAATGATTAAAGCCTCTATTTAATCTTTAATATGGTGTTGCGCAAGACAATGCTGTTTAGCTGTGTGTTACTACCTCCAGTAGCTCTGGTTACAGCTCTACTCTGTGTAAATTGGCCCACTTCAGTAACACAAAGAAACAGATGGTTGTCTTCACAGGTTGGATCACTGAGCACCTTCAGAACACTTCTCACTGTTGGTGATGGTGCACGTAACTCAGGGCTCATGCCAGCAGCTATATTTCATTAGGAGTTGGAGGCCATTCAGTATGTCACTCAAGGCTTGCAAATCTCTACAGATACAGCGCAGACAACGTTCTAGTTGGTTGCATCGTGATCTTTTATGGCGGGGCCACTGCACAGGATTAGGAAAAGCTTCAGCGGGTTGCAAACGCAGCCAGCTCCATCATGGGCA
Organism: Mobula hypostoma; assembly: GCF_963921235.1. Taxonomy (NCBI): domain Eukaryota; kingdom Metazoa; phylum Chordata; class Chondrichthyes; order Myliobatiformes; family Myliobatidae; genus Mobula; species Mobula hypostoma. The sequence continues at coordinate 61,983,669 of NC_086106.1, forward strand.
CTGGCCTCCCCAGCATCCAGAACCCACTCAAAAGGCGGAGTTCAGAAAGGCAGCATCCATCATTCAGGACCCCCAGCACCAGGAATGCTACCTTCTCATTGCTACCAGCAGAGAAAGAGTATAGGCATCTGAAAAGGCACGCTCACTGTTTTTGGAACAGCTTCTTCCCCTCCACCATCAGATTTTTGAACGGACAGTGAATCAGCCCATGAACACTAACTCCCTATCTTTGCCCTCTTTTCGCACTACTTATTTAATTTATTGTTTATATTTATTTCTTATTGTAATTTATAATATAGCACTGTACTGCTGTTCACAACATATGTCAGTGATATTAAACCTGATTCTAATTCAGGTCCATTGACTCATTCCATTATGTAATAAAAGGCACTGTATGACATTTGTCACAATGGATGAAGAAAGATTAACTGTTTAATACCACCAGGCTCAAGGACAGCTTCTACCCCATTGATATAAAACTATTGGATGGACTCTCACAATCTACATCATCACGGCCTTGCACCCTGTTGTGGTCTCCACTGCATTTTCCTCTGCAAAATGTAACACTGTGTTCCAAGGTTCAAGACTGTTTAATATCATTTCCAATACACAAGTGTAAAGGAGAACAAAATAATTGTTACTCTGGATCCGATGCAGCACAAACAAAAAAAATGATAAGGTAAAGAACACAATAATAATAAAACACAATAACTATAAATACACAAGATAGCTTATATACATAGATTGATAATATGTCCATAAAGTGATGCTTGACACAGGATTGTAAGTTGAGAGACAGGAAATTATTAAGTAGTGGGGGTTGGGGTGTGGAGTGGTGGAGTTAGTGGGTGGAGGTGTTGATCAGCCTTACTGCTTGGGGAAAGTAACTGTTTTTGCGTCTGGTGGTCCTGGCATGGATGCTATGTGGTCTCCTTCCAGATGGGAGCAGGACAAACAGTCGATGAGCAGGTTGGGCAGGATCCTTTATGATGTTACTGGCCCCTTTCTGGCATTTTTCTACATATAGATGTCCTCGATGGTGGGTAGACTGGTGCTGGTGATGTGTTGGGCAGTTTTGACTACCTGTTGTAGAGCCTTCCTGCCCGCCACAGTGCACTTTCCGTACCAAGCATTAATGCTGCTTGTTAGAATGCTCCCTACTGTACATTGGTAGACTGGCCTAAGTATAGATGTGCATAGTCCAGCTCTCCTCAGCCTCCTCAAAAAGAAGAAGTGTTGGTGAGCTTTCCTGATTGTGTAGAATGTGTTCTATGACCATAAGAGGTGTGGGAGGTGTACTCGCAGTTTCCACTGCTGTTCCACCAATGTAAAGAAGGGTATGAGCAGTGTAAATTTTCCTGAAGTTGCTAACCATGTCCTGTGCACTGGTAACAATGAGAGCACCGGACGTCGAGCTCTTCCACCTCCTCGCTGTAGGCCATCTCATCATTGTTGGTGGTGAGCCCCACCACTGTCCTGCCATCAGCAAACTTGGCCATATGATTACTCAGGTGTCTGGCCATGCAGTTATGTGTAAGCAGGGAGTTCAGCAATGGGTTCAACACTCAGCCTGAGGGGGAGGTGGTTATCCATAATGAGGATGAAGAGGAGGGAAGAGCAGTCTTGCCTCCTGACTGTCTGAGGTCCAACAGCCAGTTGCACAGTGGTGTACTTAGACCAAGGAGTAGGAGTTTGTTCACCAAGGTCTGAGAGACAATGGTCTTCGATGCCAAACTGAAATCCAGAAACAGCATTCTGACGTACTGTAAGTGTCCTTATTTCTGGGATTTGTCGGGGCCAGTTGCATGACAGATGCTATGGTTAGAAGCATAGAACCATAGAAAACTACAGCACAGAAAACAGGCCATTTGGCCCTTCTAGTCTGTGCCAAAACATTATTCCGCTAGTCCCATTGACCCGTATCCAGTCCATAACCCTCCAGACCTCTCCCATCCATGTACCTATCCAATTTATTCTTAAACTTAAGAGTGAGCCGGCATTTACTGTTCTGTTGGTAAATGTATTAGGGTCCAGTGTGGCAGAAATGGAGTTTTTAATACATCCCACTACCAGCCATTCAAAGCACTTCATGATGATTTGTGTCAGTGACACCAGGCAGTATTCATTTTCCGAATGTACAGTGTTCTTAGGTACGGAGATGATGGTGGCTGGTTTGAAGCATTTGGGGACAGTAGCCTGGATGAGTGAAGTGTTGAAGACATTCTGAATCTGATTCTAAGATGTCTGTGAAGACACAGTGAGCTGGTGTGCACACTCACAGGGTACTTGGCCTGGGAAGTTGTCTGGCCCAGCTGCCTCACGGGGGTTGACTCCCTGCAGAATCACTCTCACGTGGCTGGTGTTGTGGTACATGCCTCGAAGCGTGCACGAAAGTTGTTCAGAGTGCCAGGGAGGGAAGTATCGACATGGCATTTCCTTGCATAGTCAGGAATGCCCTTGATGCCCATCCACCTGTGCTGGGGATCGTTATTTCAAAGGTGTCCTGGAATTTTCTGAGTGTAGACCGTCTTTGCCCTCTTGATACCCAAGATGAATTTCTCATGGCTGATCTGAGAAATGTTCTGTTAACAGAATTGAAGACAGTGCCCTGGGCTTCTAGTAGGTAGTGCACCTCTGTGTAGAGCCAGGGCTTCAGGTTGGACTGTTAGATGATCATTCTTGAGGGACCAATGTCATCCACATACTTGCTGATGTAGCCGGTGACAGATGAAACAGATTCATTGAGGTCTGCGTGTTTTCTGTTTACGGCAGCCACCTTGAACATCAGATAATCTGTTCAAAACAGTCCTGAAGCAGAGAGATTACCTCATTGGGCCACACAGTGATGGTCCTCTTGACTGGTTTCTCCATTTTCAGCAGTGGTCCGTATGCTGAGATTAACATAATGGAGATGTGCTCAGAGAGGCCATGATAAGGGTGTGGGATGGCTTTGCAAGTACAGCATCTGTTTATATAAACATGGTCCAGTCTGTTTGTTTCCCTAGTGGCCATGGTGATGTGTTGGTGAAATTTGGGTAAAATGTTCTGCGGATTAGCATGATTGAGGTCTCCCTGCAATTATGAAGAGGCCATCTGAATGTTTGTTTTGTAGAGAGTTGATGATATTGTAAAGCTCTCCTAGTGTGTCCTTGGTGATTGTGTTTGGGAGGATATAGACAACTGTGATGAACGCAACAGTAAACTCCCTGAGAAGGTAATGCGGCCAGCACTTAATTGTAGATGCTCAGTTTCCTCAGAACAGTGACTGCTAACTACAGATAAGTCTGTTTACCAGCCTTTATTAATGTACACACAGATTCCCCCTCCTTTGGATTTCTTCGACAGGGAGTTCCTGTCTGTTCCAAACAGAGTCATCCTGACAAGTTGAAACGCAGAGTTGTGCATGTTGTTATTTAACCATGTTTCGGTGAAAACCAGAATACAGCAGTTTCTCATCTCTTTCTGTGCATTCATTTTGGTCTCAGTGAGTCCATTTTATTTTTTAGCAAGTGAACATTGGCCAGGAAGAGCGATGGTACTGCTCTCAATCTAGCTAGTTCCTCAGCTCTCCTGCTGCTTTTCTGCTTGCTCTCGCAAAGCATGCCTCTGCTGCTTCCTCGGCTGAGTCACCTAGGCCACGCCACTGTCACACAGATAGTTTATTGTTGCTAAGGAGCATGCTGGGATGGGACACAGAAAGGGAAAACCAAACTTATTTCTGTACGGTAACTTGTCTCATCTAAAATGCTTGCCAGCAGAAGGTGTACAAAATGGTTTTATGTTCCCGGAACAGCATTTCTGAGAGAAACAGAAAAACATATTAATAAAAACACAACTACGTTACACTACCAGTTGAAGGGAATATCTGCTTTAGAGCAGCTAATTTCAGGGAAGAGAGGTGGAATACAGCTAGCTGCAGCAGAAATATTTTTGCTGCCTCAATTTTCTAAGTGACGTTTGAAACCCAAAAGAAAGGAAATCTAAAATTGTGAGCAATAGATTTCTAGCAACACTTAAGGGCACGAGATTCTCACCAATGTACTCTATTAACGTCAGGAAGGGAAAATGTAATTCAGTGACATGATTAATAAATTTCCCAGCTGGACGTGGAAAATTCAATTGCACTACCAATCCTTCAATCAGTGGTTTAAAAACGTGCTGATACTTCCAACTACACTGAGTAAGTCTTAACTGCCAGAACATTACACAAAGAAGCGGATCTCTTATACTAATGACTACACTGTGATAAAGTTCCTGTGGTTGTGGTTTGACTTTCAGTTGCGGAGAAATGAAAATAAAATTAACGTGTGTAAATTGAAATTGCAAGTTTTTTGGAAACCACTCATTTCTAACACTCAGCCTTCTAAACTTTATATGAAGATGACAAATATTAGAAAGGAAAAGGAAGAGGAGCATTATTTCAATTGGACCCAATTGCAGTCTTCAACTTACCTTTTGAAAATAATCATTCACATAACAAATAAAGAGGAATAGAAGGTGGAATCTGAAGGAAATCAGTGTTTTTAATGTGGCCTCACACAGCTCAGCAAAGTTGTTCAAATGTCCTCCTCAAAAATATGCATGAGTTATTGGGAACAATGGGAGAATTCATCATTCGACATGCACTTGTAACCTGTAAGCTAGATTATGTCAAGTATATCTCCTGCTATCCTATCCAAATATATCCTACATTTCAATAAACAGGTGATCCATAGTACAGGCATCTTAACTTTCCCTGTAGCAATTTATTTAGAACAATTCATATGTATTGTCATTTGTTCCTTTCATTCATCAGGATCTTGACATTTTTTTAAAAAGATGTCGTAACTACTCACCAGTCAGGCAGCATCAGAGTCTGGCATTGAGATCTTTCATCAGTTTTCATTCTTTAAACTCAAGAACCTTCTCCTGAAGTCCTTTATATTTACAGCCTCTACAAATGCAAGATATGTCTCTATATTCAGCCTGTTAATTGGTTTCTAGATTTCCTGATCATTCTGATCAAACCGGTCCTGATGTTCCCTACTCCATTCTTAAAAAGCTTGTCCCACATCTCTGAGAAACAGAAAACTAAACTTCCTGAGCAGCTGATGCTGAGCTTGGAAAAGGAATGATTAGAAAGGATGGTGCATGAAAAGCTAACTCCAGTGGAATTCTCTTCCTTGCAAAATAGCCAGATCTCTTTGATATAACCAAAGCTTTCTTTCACCTGGCTGGCATACACAAAACCTCATCAATATCCCATGTCCAGGCAGTGGGACTTGGCAATATTGTCATCAGGACGAGAAATATGTCAAGGAGAAATAGCCATCAGCCTGGCCAAATTGTTCTTGCTACTGTTTCCATTACCCAGGCCCCAATACAATAGCAGCCCCAATACAATAGCAGCAACAGTAATGTTACCGGAAGAAAATCAATGCTGCGGGTCTGTAGGGCCTTGGAACAACTCTTCTCAGACAGCATTTCACAGACCCTCTACCAACGGGAGCCACAGGATGTCCACAGCTTCCGGACTGCTGCAGAGTTTTTCAGAATTAGAGCTGGTGGGAAGACTTCCTCCAATGCACTTCAAATATCTATATAGAGATAAAAATGCTCTATAGAAGCAATGTTACATGATGCAACCTGAGGACAACATGGTTCCATTTTGTTCCTCCTTATTTCTCAGGCAGACCCCCAAAATACCTATCATTCTCTTTTGTTACTTATTTACACTAGGGGTCATTATTGCAGCCAATCAACCTATCAGCATATCACTAGTATGATAAATTCTAAGCAACACACATAAAAGTTGCTGGTGAACGCAGCAGGCCAGGCAGCATCTCTAGGAAGAGGTACAGTCGACGTTTCGGGCCAAGACCCTTTGTCAGGACTAACTGAAAGAAGAGCTAGTAAGAGATTTGAAAGTGGGAGGGGGAGGGGGAGATCTGAAATGATAGGAGAAGACAGGAGGGAGAGGGATGGAGCTAAAAGCTGGAAAGTTGATTGGCAAAAGGGATAAGAGAGGATCATGGGACAGACGGGAGGCCTAGGGAGAAAGAAAGGGGAGGGGGAAGCCCAGAGGATGTGCAAGGAGTATAGTGAGAAGGACAGAGGGAGAAAAAGGAGAGAGAAAAAAATATATAATAATAACAGATAAATAAATAATGAATGGGGTACGAGGGGGAGGTGGGGCATTAACAGAAGTTAGATAAGTCAATGTTTATGCCATCAGGTTGGAGGCTAGCCAGACGGAATATAAGGTGTTGTTCCTCCAACCTGAGTGTGGCTTCATCTTGTCCTCTTCCCCTCAACTCTTTATTGAGCACAGGCCTAGAGCCACCAAATGCTCCTCATACTTTAAGCATTTTATTTCTGGGATTGTACTTGTGAACCTCCTCAGAACCATCACCAGAGCCAGCACATATTTCCATAGATAAGGGCCCAAAATTGCTCACAATATCCCGAATGCAATCTGACCAATGCTTTATAAAGGTTCAGCAGTAAGATACTTGCTTTTGTATTCTAGTCTTTTCAAAAAGAACGCTAACATTGCATTTATCTTCCTTACTACTGACTCAGCATGTATTAACTTTAAGATGGGGATTCCTAATCTTTTATTATGCCATAGACCAATAGTTTAAGCAAGTGGTCCATAGACCTCTGGTTGGAAACCCATGCATCAGGAGAGTTCTGCACTGGGACTCACAAGTTCCTTTGCACCTTTGACCTCTGAACTCTTTCCCCCATTTAGAAAACATCTACACTATCATTCTTCCTTCCCTTCACTGTATTCCTTCTGCCAATTCTTATTTCCCATTACTGCCTCTCCAGTGGTTCAGTGCACAAACTTGCCTCTCTTTTACCCTTTATGCATCATTTATATTATTATCCACATTTTGACTTCTCCCCCGTATTTTTAAAATCCTCTGCTGGATTTTAAAAGGCTTTCTAATTCTCTGGCTTCTCACTAATTATCACCACCTTTTATACCTTTCGTTTTGCTTCTATGCTGAGCCGACTTCCCTTGTCAGTTGTGTTTTCCTTGTCCTGTCACTGCCACTCCACCATCTTCCCTGCTAGGCTCCCCATCCAATCATCCCTGGCCAGCTTTTCCCTCATTCCTCTGATGCACTTTCTTGTACCCACTCTTCCTTCTTCTACCTAAGGACGCATTGATATTTAATTCCCAGCAATGAAGGTTTTCAATTACTCCTCTGCGATGGTAATTAGATCGAATACATTTATTTCTATTTTTCGTTTTGAATTCAGCAAGCTTGAAATGATTACTTTGCTCATTGGATAAAGAGCTTTCAGTTTCATCCTAGTGCCACTTTCTCTGCTCAGACTCCCAATGGATGTATATTCCTATATTTGTATATATGGTTCCTCTTTGATTCCAGTTATCATTACTTATGATGCTATCCTGAACTATAGTTTTATCTTTCCAAAGTTCAAAGTTCCTTTGGTAGATTCTAAATTTCTTCTGACCAGAACAAACTTTCTGCCCCAAAAATTTAATCTAAAGTACCTGCAATTCTAGCTTTTTAATTTGCTCAGGCACTGGTATGAGAGGAACTGTGCTAATGGAGCAGCTCTTTGTTTCCCCAGGATTGCTGACCTTTTATCCTTCTCTATTTTTCATGCCCAGCAGTCTTCGGCAATCAGTAGATCAGTCAGCTAGTGATTCAGAAGTTCACTTTGTCACTCTGCTTTTTAAACTTATACCTTTACTGCTCATGTTCCTTTAGCAGAACCTTCTCTTTCTCCTAACTGTGTTACTCAGTTCTACCACTAAACATATCTTTACCTCCCCCCAATCCACTTTCCGCAGTGATCGCTCCCTCCATGAATTCCCTTGACCTTTCGTTCCTCCCCACTTATCTCCCTGCAAGCAGTCTAAGTGGAACAGCTGCCCATTCACCTCCTCCCTCACCGCCATTCAGGGCCCCAGCCAGTCCTTCCAGATGAGGTAGCATTTCACCTGCGAATCTACCAGGGTTGTCTATGTTGTTCGGCGCTCAAGATGCGGTCTCCTCTACATTGGTGGGGCCCATTGTGAATTGGGGGACGGCTTTATCGATCACCTCTGCTCCATCCACCACAAGTGGGGCTTCCTGGTGGCCGAATATTTAAATTCCCATTCCCATTCCCATTTGGATGTGTTGGTCTGTGGCCTCCTCTTGTGCCAAGATAAGGCCACCGTCAGGGTGGAGAAGCAACACCTTACAGTATATTCTGTCTGGGTAGCCTCCAGCTGAATGGCATGATTGTTGATTTCTCCTTAGAGGTTGGTGACCAGTGGTGTGCCTCAGGGAGAAGCAGGTACCGAGGAGATGTCAGGGGTAAGCTTTTTTATGCAGAGTGTGATGAGTGCGTAGAACGGGTTGCCGGCGGTAGTGGTGGAGGTGGATACGATAGGGTCTTTTAAGAAACTCCTGGATAGGTACGTGGAGCTTAGAAAAATAGAGGGCTATGGGTAAGCCTAGGTAATTTCTAATGTAAGGACATGTTTGGCACAGCTTTGTGGGCCGAAGGGCCTGTATTGTGCTGTAGGTTTTCTATGTTTCTATGTTTCCCTTCAGCAAAAAAAATTCCCCCTTCTTCTATTCCCCACTTTGATCTTCTACTCCCTTCTCACTGCCTATTACTTTCTCCTGAGTCCCACTCCTCCTTCCCTTTCTTCTACAATCCACCCTCCTCTCCTATCAGATTCCTTCTTCTCCAGCCCTTGGCCTTTCCCACCCACCTGGCTTCACCTGCAGGGGTGCAGTGGTAGCCGGAGCACTCTGAAACGCATTCGGCACCTCTTTAAGAAAGAAGCCGAAATAAAGAAGTTAATTAATTAGGTGCTGCACAGGGTGATTGGAGTCTCTCAGAAACTACTGATCTCCTGGGATATTTAAAGATAACATACTCTGGAGTTTACAAAGAATGGTGTCAAAAACAAACCTATCACAAATATCTAATGTGTTTGATATCGAGGGAGAGTGCTGAGAAACATTTGGATGCCAGCCTCGCAGGCTATTCAACCAAATTTCATTGATAGCCCTGCTTGTACAGTATGTGACTCCTCCCATATGGGAGCAGCTAACTGAGTGACAAGGAATAACACTATTAACTACATCTCCCCTTCTGGAAAGAAAACTATCCATGTACTTCTTGTCTATAATACTGCATTGAAATTATAGTCACTGAAATTGTGTAAGGAGCACATAACATATGCTCCTTACATAAACATTAAAAAAAATTCTCGACATTATAACTGTCTTTCTCTTTGTTTTTCACAGTGTAAAGTTCAAGTTCTCTTACCAGAACAAAATTATTGAGATGTGTAATCTTCCCTCCCCATCTCCAGGCCCCCGATATTTCACATTTTAATTTTCTTTGAATGATTCCCTTTCAATTCCTACAGAGCATGGTAGAGGTTTCAGTTACTGTATCAGCTTCCCGATGCACCTCTCCACCGTAGTGTAACTTTTTCGATTTGCCCAAATGTTACAAAAACACTTAAGCAAATTACCGATTTGTTTTGCAACTTCATCATAACTTTAAAAAAATGTAGTAGCTGCACAAGAGTGACAAGACCATAAACAGCCAGATGAAAGATAATTGTGTAATTTTGTAGTCCATCAAGCTTCTTACTATAAGCAGCCCAGATGATTTTTATTCACATAATTGATATGCAGGTATACAAAAAAATGTTCGATATGGTAAACATACCTGCACAGTATTGTTAGAAGTGGCATCAAAGTTATACAAGGCTAACAAGAAAAACAATTACTGGAGATACATAAACACACACACACACATTTCCAATCAAAGACTCCTGTTCTATTTTGGGATGAATCACTTTGATGAGCACTTTTGTTCCATCTGCCAAGCTAGCTGGGATCTCCAAGTGGTCAGCCATTTTAATTCCACTTTTCATTCCCACACAGATATGTGTGTCCATGGCCTCCTTCACCATGTTAAACTAGTCCAGATTAGAAGAACAACACCTCATAGGCCACGTTGCAGCATTCAGCCTGACAGCCTGAGCACTGATTTCTCTAACTTTTAGTAACCACTTTCCTCTGTCACTATTTTTCCTCTTTATCCCACTAATCTGCCATCACCTCATCCCTTTTTTCCATCCCCCACCTTTACAATCTGCCCATCAAACCCATAGTCCTCCCACTGGTTGCTCTCCACACACCCTATGTTTATTCCATGGTTTACTGTCCTCTCAATCAGTTTCTATCTTGTTCTACCCCTTGTCACTTCTGTATATCACCTCTCAATTTCTTTCATCATTCCAATCTTCCTCCACCTCACCTGCATATTAATCCCCTGACATAGATCCACCAGTCAGCTCTTCTTCCACCCCTTCACCTTGTTATACTAGCCATGCAACCCCCCCACCTCCCCCCGCCAGCCCCCGGCACACACTTTTTTCTTGTCCTGATGGAAGGTCTCAATCCAAAATGTCCATCAATAAAACTTTAAATTTGTTGATGGTGCTTAATTTTTATAATTCCAAATTATTGTTGTGAATGATAGTGGCCTAGCAACTATCATTTGAAATGCCACGTTATTTGTCATTCTGAACTATCTTACTCTCCAATTTTGTATTCAACTTCCTGAACAGTCTGTTGACTGAACGTCAAATACCAAACAAGTGTCACAGCTTACAAGAATGTTAAGCATTTAGTTCTGGATGCAAATCAGGATGGTATTAATGAAGTGCAACCATGCAAAAGCAGTTCTTTGGATATTGTCATACAATATCTCAGTAGCTTATAAGTTTATGGCAAAATATAAAACAAGTAAAACTGATTAAGACAAAGTGATTAAGAATTCATATTACTAAACACAGTTCTGCAGTTTTTATATATTTCATTGACAACAGTAAAGAATTATTAATAAAAAAACAAAAAATGTCAGAAATTCAGCTTGCCAGGCAGCATCTGTGGGAAAAAAAACAAACTAATGTTTCAATGTCAAGACTCTTTGCTAAAATTGTTATTTAGTTCCAGCAGGTAACATAAAAAGTGGTTGTATAATTGTGTATGGTTACTTAACTGTATATGGTATGTTCTATAATTGTATATGGTTGTATAATTGGTTGTTAAGAAGGTTGTATAAAGTCACAACGAGATCTAGATCAATTGGGAAAGTGGACAAAGGAACAACAGATGGAATTTAACTCAGCAACAGAAAATGATGCATTTTGGGAAGTTAAAACGTGGTGGAGATACACCTCTACCAAAGGAGGTGTAAAGCATTCCTTCTCTCTGCTAGTCTGCAGGTCAGCCTTGGGCAAGGTGTAGCACTTGCTTAGCCCCCCAATCAGAGTCATGTGAAACTATGGGAGCAGGTGGAGAACGGTGATATGAGCATCTGGTGCATATCAAAGTCCTAGTTAATGTGACTACTGATGCCAGGCAGACATCTCTGAAGAGTATTGATATTGACTGGGGTCACCTGTCTTGTAAAGATACTGCCCAAAAGAAAGCAATGGCAAATCACTTCTGAAGAAAAATTTGCCAAGAACAATTATGGTCATGAGAACATGATCGCCTACGTCATATAACCTGGTGCATAATGATGATGATGGAAGCAGGGCAAGACATCTGCAGGAAATGGCAGAGTCTTGCAGAATGTTATTGAACAACAAGGCCTTGAAGTACAAGTACATAGGGCCTTGAAAATGGTGACACAGAGTGAAGGCATATCGTGATGGCTTTCATCAGCTGAAGCATTAAATTTAAGAGTTGGGTGTTATGTTACAGTTGCACAAATCATTGGTGAGGCCACACTTGGATTACTATGTGCATTTCTGCTTGCCACATTGTAGAAAAGAGGTAAAAAAAAAAGCTACAGAGGATACAGGAAAGATTCACAAAATATTGCCTCGACGGGAGGGCTTGAGATATAAATTGAAGGTGGCTAATAAGGCTACCAAAAGCAACATCTTCAAGACGGGTCACAAAGCAACTTATTTCACTTCTTTTACACCTTTTTATTTCAGATGTGGTTCTGCTACTGTTGGAGCCTGATAGATACGATCTGGCAGTGTGTGTCACAACCACGGATTCGGCAGCGCAGTAGATTCTGCAATTGCACTCATGAATATGCACGTGTCATCTAATTATTATTTCATTGTGATAGTATTTAACTCCATTCATTCCATTGTAGTTTTTGTCGAGACTTGAATCCAGGACACAGCAACACTTCGTTGCCTGAATTCTGCGTTGCCTGAGAAATTGGACTGTTGAGTCAACTGAACCTGAAGACTAGGGGTATTCGTTTAATTCTCATTCTTTTCAGCCGCAGTGTAGGCTTCGTTTTCCATTTGAGAGTTTTAGCTAATGGTCCTGCTTGGCCTAGCATTTATTGTTTTCTTTTCCCTTTAACACTGTTAGCATTAAAGTCTGTAAAATGTCGACCTGCTTCAGTGTCTCTCACTCCACACTTGGACCATTGTCCGCACCATGGCGACAGTGTGCTTTTTGGCTGATTGGGCAATTTGACGCTTTGCCAAGAGTGTTTCACGAGGCTATGGGCAAGGCATGTGACATGAAGTCCAGGAGATAGGTCTCGAGCCCATGATCGACACCATCTCCCGCTGCTTGCTTGTTTCTTTTTGCTACTATTTGCATAACTTGGTTTTTTTTGCACATGGGGGTTGACTTTTTTTTTGAACGGGTTCTATGGTTCACTTGGTTTTGTGGCTGGCTGTGGGAAAGACGTATCTCAGGGTTGTATTCTGCATACATACTTTGATATTAAATGTACCTTAAATTCTTTGAAATTGGATAGGCATGTATTGCTTTCCCTGAAGTGAAGGAGGCCAAGGGATGACGTTAACAACTGCTATTTATAGTATGCTTTATCTGGAAAAACAAATACTGCGGTATGGTGAGATTTTTCCCTTCCTAATAAACAATGTGAAGCTTCACTTGATATTCAAACATGATACACATATATATTACATAGGTGTATTGTGTGCAGTTCAATAGTACAGGTGAACTTATTTTCTTAATAAGCTATTTCAATTGGATTGTAAATATTATATAATGTTTGTCCTTGACAACTTAAAACCCAGCTTAAATACCTTTCAAATTTATGATGTTGTTGTATAAAGTATTAATTGCTTCTTCCTCTCCTTTAAAGCACATGCTCTATGGAAGGAATGATCATGAAGTAAGCCTGCTGTTCTTTAAAAAGTGACTGTTTCTGCAAAAGTGTTACTTGGAGTATTGTATGCTGCACAGTGAAACAATATAACCAGAAAATATTGTTCATTTTTAGAAGTACTTTTATTTTTGTGATCTTGCTTGCACTTCAGATTTTTTTTCCTTACGGAAGAAGCATCATTCTATGCAAAACTCACATTCCAGGCCTTTTCAATGGGATTCCACCGCTCCCCCCCCCCCGCCCCACCCCGCCCCACCCTATCCTTCTGACCAGCAGCAAAGCTAAGCAAGGTGCATGCCTTACACAATGGGTTTGCGTCAGTTGAACAGGGCAGTGTAGACACGCACTGGAATGGGAAGAACGACATCCTTGAAAGAGAGTATTAGTTTTAGTGGGGACAGACCAATCGGAACAGAGGTGATGATATGAATGGAAGGGCCAAAGGCAACATACCTGGAATCTTGAAAGTGCAGTTGTACAAGAACTTTTAGCTGGAAACCAGTGCAGAGGACGAGTTAGGAGTTTAAAAGGAGGTGTGGATAGAAATGAAGCAACAAAGGATGAAAATAAGAGTCTGGAAATTTTGTAGGCGTTTACAAAGATTCTGCATGATATCTAAAACTTTGACAAACTTCTATAGATGTGTATTGACAGGTTGCATCACAGCCAAGTATGGAAAAACTAATGCCCTTGAATGGAAATTTCTCCAAAAAGTAATGGATACAGCCCAGTCCATCACGGGTAAAGCCCTCCTCATCACTGAGCAGAGTGTTGCTGCAGGAAAGCAGCATCCATCATCGGGGACCCCACCACCCAGGTCATGCTCTCTTGTCACTGCTGCCATCAGGAAGAAGGTACAAGAGCCTCAGGACTCACACCACCAGATTCAGCAAAAGTTTTTACCCCTCAACCATCAGGCTTTTGAACCAGAGAGGGTAACTTCACTTGCCCCCATTACTGACCTGTCCCTACATTCTATGGACTCACTTTCAAGGACTCTTAATCTCGTGTTCTCAATATTTTCTAGGCATCCATTAGTCTCGTGAGACCATGGATTTGTTCCTTGGAAGGTTTCCGGGGCACAGGCCTGGGCAAGGTTGTATGGAAGACTGGCAGTTGCCTATGCTGCAAGTCTCCCCTCTCCATGCCACCGATGTTGTCCAAGGGAAGGGCATTAGGACCCATACAGCTTGGCACCAGTGTTGTCGCAGAGCAATGTGTGGTTAAGTGCCTTGCTCAAGGACACAACACGTTGCCTCAGCTGAGGCTCAAATTAGCGACCTTTAGATCACTCGACTGGCGCCTTAACCACTTGGCCACTTGCCAACACTGTTTATTGCTTATTTATCTATTTAGTACTTACACAATTTGTTGTCTTTTGTCTGCCGTAGTTGTGTGGTCTTTCATTGATTCTACTCTGGTTATTGAGCATTCCCTCAAGAAAACAAATCTCAGGGTTGTTTATGGTGGCATACGTACAGTATAGGTACTTCGATAATAAATTTACTTTGGACTTAGAACTTCTGAACTTTAAAACCAGCATGAATATACTGAAACTAAATTGATTCCAATTAACTTGAAATTTTGCTTTTCTTAAATGACAGAGAGGATCAACAGGTCGGTAGTTTTCTAAGAGACAGTTGAGGAGGTGAAACATTCGGCTGGTCCTAGACTGGAGGTCTTCAAATAAATAGAGGAAAAAAAGCTAAATTAAATCAAAGAGGGAAATCTAAATTAAAAACAAGAAATGGTGGAAATATTCAATAGGTCAGGCCATATACCATATGTGGGAAGAGAAACTTATGAAGCAGTCAAATGAGGTTGTTTCCCAGACAGAAGGAAGGTGTACTCTGGAGATCCCCGGGGACTCTGACCTTTACTTTTCCTTTATTTTAATGACTATGATATGAGTGATTAGGGCAAAATCTCTAAAATTTGCATCTAGGAGACATGTGATGTGAGAATTAAAAGATTTCAAGAATATCTGCAGCCTGATGTAAAGAGGATAGGTAGCAGATATAAGTTACTGCTGATAAATGTGAAACATGACATGACAGGGAGAACAAGCAGTAGCAATGTATGCTCAAGAAGACTATTGAAACTATAAGAACATGAACTGTGGTAAATATGCATATATTGAAAATGGCAAGTCATGATGTGATCTTTAATAGCTTTAGATTATTAGTTTATGAGGACATGCAGTCCTCTTTTATTGTCATTTAATAATGCATGCATTAAGAAATGATACAACGTTTTTCCAGAATGATATCACAGAAACACATGACAAACAGACTGAAAAACTGACAAAAACCACATAATTATAACATATAGTTACAACAGTGCAAAGCAATACCATAACTTGATAAATAACTGACCATGGGCACAGTAAAAAGTCTCAAAGTCTCTCGAAAGTCCCATCATCTCACATAGACAGTGAACCTCCAGCGCCGCAAACTTGCCATTGCAGCATCCTGGAAGCATCTGACCACAGTCCGACTCCGAGTCCGTCCAAAAACTCCGAGTCTCCGACCAGCTCTCCAACACCGAGCACCGAGCACCGAGCACCATCTCTGCCGAGCGCTTCAACCCCAGCCCCGGCAACAGGCAATAGGCAAAGCCGAGGATTTGGGGCCTTCCCCTCTGGAGATTCTTGATCGCACAGTAGCAGTGGCAGCGAAGCGGGCATTTCAGAAGTTTCTCCAGATGTTCCTCCGTGCTTCTCACGGCTGTCTCCATCAAATCAGGATTGTGCACGGTACCTAGTTACACATACGATATCATTCGGAATGGCCGTGTGCACTGCGTTGCGCCGCCATCTTCTCCTCCCGATATTGACTTTATAATAGAGGCATGGGCAAAGCAATCAAGTTGAGCAGGTATAAAACCCTTGTTCTGTCAAGATGGGCTCCTCACTTCAGGAAAAATGTACCAGCTTTTGAGAAAGTGCAGAAGATACTTACAAACATAATCCCAGGGATTAGGGACCGAACCGACATCGAGTGATCGGAAAAGATGATTCACTCTTCTTGGAATAGAGCATGTCACAAAGAAACCTGAATTTTACCTTCAAGATGAAAAGATATAGGAGGTAGAGAGGAATTGTACCCATTTCCAGACAGAACAAGACCACCAGGAGACATAGAATGAAGGAAATTTGCAGAAACAAAGTTATCACAATAAAAATACATTTTTTTAAACCAGCTCTCATTTCAGGTCTGAAATGCAATGTCAAAGATAATAGTGTTGGAACATACAATTCTACCGCTCAATAAGGTACTGGATAAGCATCTTAAAAGGGAAAAATGTACAAGATTATGGGGAGAAGGTCTTGCTAAATCTGAATAATGACTACATAGTGCACTCTGTCTATTGCGTTATCTGTCAATCATTTGTGATGCAATTAATATATTTTGCATATAATTAATTACTTAAATGAACAAAAATGCTTAATTAAACATATATATACACAGACACAGAAGATCACACAAGTGTTATTGAAATATTAAATACACAACATTCCTCCCTGCTTAGGTATCAACTTCAACTCAGTAGAATGCAACTCAACTATATACACAGTATACGACATCGTACAACTACTATATAGACATCCATAGTATTGTAAATTTTATGTTACCCCATTGAGGCATAAAGACTTAATTGCTGCAGAGGGTTTTTTACTCTTGTGGGATGACATCTTTCCTGACAAGTGAGATCACTCTACTTAGCCAGGAAGACTTGTGGCTGTGGAAACAATCTCAGGTTACGGGACCTCCTCCGTGGTGGTTGTATGAGTTGACTCTGAGACTGGAGGAATTGGTTCAGACAGTGGTAGCACCTTTTTCCTCCTTTTCTCTCTCTGAATCTACTTCAATCCCTTTCTTCTTCTTTCTCACATTCCTTCTCTCTTTCACACCATTCTCTTTCTCATTCACATTCTTTTTCTCCATCTCTTCCCTCCTTTTTCTTCTTCTAGTTTGTTCAACTTGATCTGGGGAATGTCCATTTAATTCACTGGAGTATTCTCTTATGAATCCTTTTTATTGCTTCCTTTATAATCTGTTCTCTCCTTTTGGTTTTCTCATCCACAGTATCATCTGATGAATCCTCTGTTTTTGTATCTCCATTACTCCTTTCTTTTTGGCCTTCCATTCATCCAGCAGGACTTTTGTCTTTTCATCTCCTTTTACAAGCAGCATTTTGTCTCCCACTTGAAGTTCATGCAATAACCTTAATGCATTCAGAGTAGATTCTGGTTCTTATGCTTACAACTTTCCTGAAGCACCCTGCACTCTCTTCCAGCTTAAACCAAGCCACATTTTGCAAGTAACTACCTGATGAACATATCCAAAACTTTCTCAGGTGTGTTGCTGACAAAAAGTGTTGTAGTTGGACCACTGATTCCATCACTTTCATACTTCCTCTGAGCAGCATGGTCCTTCCTTGGTCCAAAATGCTTCCCAACCAGAGGCACAGAAGTTGCCATCAACACCTGTTTATCCTCTGTTGGGTGACAGTTCATGGTATTCAACATGGAGACAGTAGTGGCATCATCTAGTACCTTTCTTAATTTGTTTTCGGTTGGCTTCATAGCAGGGGATGTGGCATACAAATGGTGGATGGATTTCCAGTCAAGTTGTATTTGTCTCAGCCACTCATGTCCCCACAATGTTGGCCCTCCTGTTTTTATCACATATAAGCTCAATGTGGCTTCTTGGTTGTTTTATTTCACAGTAATGGATGTCGTTCTCACAGGAGTTATCTTTTGCCAGTATAAGTTGGATATCTGCAGGCTTCAGTTTGGTATCTCTGAAATCCCTTTCAAACTCATTTTGTGGAATGACTGAAACAGCTTAGTGTCTAGTTCTATGTAAATTAATTCACCATTCACTTCTGGTGTAAGCCATATCGTTTGTATATTGTTAATTTTCACAGAGTAAATCCGAAGGCTATACAGTCCTGTGACACTCTCATCATTATCAGATTTTTTTCACTAACAGTATGCAGATGAGTATTATTTTTGAAATTGAAACTTGACTTTTTAGCATTATATCTCCCCGTGCAGACTACACATTTTTCTCTGCCTGACATGATCTTTGTATGTTGAATTGAATTGACTTTATTTCTTACATCCTTTACATGATCTAATCTAATCTAATCAAATCAAATCTAATCTAGTGAGAAGTAAAAATCTTTACGTTACATCTCCATCTAAATGTGCAATGTGCAATCATTGTATTTTATAATATATAGAACAGTCAATGTAATATAGAGTACACTCAAGTCAGTGTGAGTTCATCAGTCTGATGGCCAAGTGGAAGAAGCTGTCCCGGAGCCTGTTGGTCCTGGCTTTTATGCTGTGGTACCGCTTCCTGATGGTAGCAGCTGGAATAGATTGTGGTTGGGATGGCTTGGGTCCCCAATGATCGTATGGGCCCTTTTTACCTGTCCTTGTAAATGTTCTG
Source organism: Mobula hypostoma (assembly GCF_963921235.1). NCBI lineage: Eukaryota > Metazoa > Chordata > Chondrichthyes > Myliobatiformes > Myliobatidae > Mobula > Mobula hypostoma. The sequence goes on from NC_086106.1 coordinate 62,002,292, forward strand.
AATCATGGGAAATTCACAACTACAGGTGCACTGGGCTGCAGAGTCCTGCGATTAAGGGAGGTACAGTTCCCGTACGAGGCAGTGATGCAGCCAGTCGGGATGCTCTCAATTGTGCTCCAGTAGAAAGCTCTTAGGATCTGGGGGTGCATACCAAACGTCCTGAACTGTCTGTGGTGAAAAAGGTTGTGCCTTTTTCACTACACAGCTGGTGTGTACAGACCACGTGAGGTCCTCGGTGATGTGGATGCCAAGGAACTTGAAGCTGTTTACCCTCTCAACCCCAGATCCATTGATGTCATTAGGGGTTAGCCGGTCTCCATTCCTCTTGTGATCCATAACCAGCTCCTTTGTTTTTGCGACAGTGAGGGAGAGGTTGTTTTCTTGACAGCAGTGTGTCAGAGAGTTGACTTCTTCCCTGTAGGCTACCTCATTATTGTTTGAGATAAGGTCAATCAATATAGTGTGATCGGCAAATTTTCTTTCAATGTTTTTATTAGTTTCTACATAGAAGAATACAGAGTACAAGAAAGTATATATAAATGTAAAAAAACCTATCAATTACGTAATATCTATTCATAATAACAATCTCATTACCCCGTATTCATGTAGGTTAGTCAAAGTTATATTGAAATATACTAATTTATTACAAGAAAAGAGTCTAACCCCTACCAAGACCGAAGCTGTTTATTAAGGAGAAAAAAAGGTAAACTACCTTCTCGTATAATAAATATTAATAATAGCTAACATCTAAATTTAAACAATGAATTGAGGGCTTTGAAAGTTTTGAAAATAATTCAGAAAGGGTCCCCACAAGGTTTGAAAATCTTGACGAGATTCAGAAATTGAACAACGAATCTTCTCTAAATCTAAGCATGACATAACGTCGCATAACCATTGAGTGTGAGTAGGAGGAGCAACATCTTTTCATTCAAAGAAAAGTGCCCTCCTGGCTATAAGAGATCTAAAGGCCAAAATATGTAAATCAGATGTCTTCAGCTTGATATCTTGTCCTGCAACAGCACCAAATAGGGCCGTCAGAGGATTAGGCTTAAAATTGACTTTGAAAAGTAAAGAAAAAGTTTGAAAAACGTCCTTCCAATATTTTTCAAGTCATGGACAAGTCCAAAACATATGAATTAATGAAGCTTTTCCATTATTACATCTGTCCCGGTAGGGAGATATATCCAAATAAAATGAGATAGCTTATCTTTAGTCATATGGACTCTATGTACCACCTTAAATTGTATGAGGGAATGGTGAGCACATAGCGATGAAGTATTAACCAGTTTAAAAATTTCATTCCAAGTTTCCTCAGATATTGATATCTGTAAATCTCATTCTCAGAGATTCTTAATTTTGTCTAAAGGAACATTCCTCGTCTCCAGTAACATACCATAAATATTAGATATTGAACCATTATGAAAAGGTGTCAAATTAAAAATTACATCTAGGAAGTTCTTATCTGAGCTTATAGGAAATGTGCATAATTGAGATCTTAGACAGTCTCTGATTTGTAGATATGTAAAAAAGTGAGTTTTGGGTAAGCTATATTTAGCTGACAATTGCTCAAATGAAAAAAAATTTCCTCCAACAAACCGATCCCAAAAACATTTACTACCCAACCTGTCCCGTTCTTTAAAAACTAAATCAGTCATGGAGGGTTTAAAAAAATTAGAATAAATGGGACTTGAAAGGGAAAATCTCAATAAACCAAAATGTTTTCTAAATTGTATCCAGATCCTCAGAGTATGTTTAACTATTAAATTATCAGTTAGTTTAGTTACAAATAAGGGAAGTGAGGATCCAAGAAGAGAAATAATGGAAAATTTATTAACAAAGTTAGCTTCTAAAGAAACCTATACTGGACAGTCTACATGATTAATATAATACAGCCGAAACATAAGATATCGTATATTAACTGCACAGTAATAAAACCTAAAATTAGGTAAGGCTAAACCTCCAGACTTTTTAGGTTTCTGAAGATGAACTTTATTTAAACGAGGATGTTTATTTTTCCATATATAGGAGGATAAAATAGATTCAAGAGAGTCAAAAAAGGATTTAGGAATAAAAAAGGGTAAAGCCTGAAAAAAGATATATAAATTTAGGTAGAATATTCATTTTAATAGAATTAATTCATCCAATCAACGACATTGAAGACCATAAGACCATTAGACAAAGGAGCAGAAGTCTACCATTTGGCCCATCGAGTCTGCTCTGCCATTTTATCATGAGTTAAACCATTCTCCCATTTAGTCCCACTCCCCCGCCTTCTCACCATAACCTTTGATGCCCTGGCTACTCAGATAGCTATCAATCTCTGCCTTAAATATACCCAATGACTTGTCCATACTGCCGCCCGTGGCAACAAATTCCACAGATTCACCACCCTCTGGCTAAAAAAAATTCTTTGCATCTCTGTTCTGAAAGGGCACCCATCAATCCTTAAGTCATGCCCTCTCGTACTAGATTCCTCCACCGTGGGAAACAATTTTGCCACATCCATTCTGTCCATGCCTTTCAACATTAGAAATGTTTCTATGAGGTTCCCACTCATTCTTCTAAATTCCAAGGAGCACAGTCCAAGAGTGGACAAATGTTCCTCATATGTTAACCCTCTCATTCCCGGAATCATTCTAGTGAATCTTCTCTGTACCCTCTCCAACGTCAGCACATCCTTTCTTAAATAAGGAGACCAAATCTGCCCACAGTACTCCAAGTGAGGTCTCACCAGTGCCTTATAGAGCCTCAACATCACAGCCCCGCTCCTATACTCTATTCCTCTAGAAATGAATGCCAACATTGCATTCGCCTTCTTCACCACCGACTCAACCTGGAGGTTAACCTTAAGGGTATCCTGCACGAGGACTCCCAAGTCCCGTTGCATCTCAGAACTTTGAATTCTCTCCCCATTTAAATAATAGTCTGCCCGTTTATTTCTTCTGCCAAAGTGCACAACCATACACTTTCCAACATTGTATTTCATTTGCCACTTCTTTGCCCATTCTTCCAATCTATCCAAGTCTTTCTGCAGATTCTCTGTTTCCTCAGCACTACCGGCCCCTCCGCCTATCTTAGTACCATCAGCAAACTTAGCCACAAAGCCACCTATTCCATAATCCAAATCGTTGATGTACAGTGTAAAAAGAAGAAGCCCTAACATGGACCCCTGTGGAACACCACTGGTAAACGGCAGCCAACCAGAATAGGATCCCTTTATTCCCACTCTCTGTTTCCTGCCAATCAGCCAATGCACTATCCACGTATATAACTTTCCTGTAATTCCATGGGCTCTTATCTTGTTAGGTAGCCTCATGTGTGGCACCTTGTCAAATGCCCTTCTCCATTCAAAAATTTCTTTTTTTTTGGAATTTATCTGTCTTTCACCTTCCTCCCTTCCTCATTTCCTGCATGAACTCCAGCCAGTGCTGCTCTGCTGTCCTTCCCGCTAGTGTCCCTTTCCAGTCAACTTTGCCAGTTCCTCTCTCATGCCACTTTAATTTCCTTTACTCCACTGAAATACTGACACATCGGATTTCGGCTTCTCTTTCTCAGATTTCACAGTGAACTCAATCATGTTATGATCACTGCCTCCTAAGGGTTCCTTCACCTCAATCTCTCTAATCACCTCTGGTTCATTACACAATACCCAATCCAGTACAGCCGATCCCCTAGTGGGCTCAACAACAAGCTGTTCTAAAAAGCCATCTGATAGACATTCTACAAATTCTCTCTCTTGAGATTTAGTGCCGACCTGATTTTTCCAATCCACTTGCAAGTTAAAATCCCCCACCATTATCATAATACTAGCCTTCTGACAAGCCTTTTCTATTTCCTGTTGTAATTTGTAGTCCACATCACAGCAGCTGCTAGGAGGCCCCAAATCCTTGGCTTTGCGTATCGCCTGTTGCCGGGGCTGGGGTCGAAGCACTCGGCAGAGATGGTGCTCGGTGTCGGATTGTGGTCAGATGCTTCCAGGATGCTGCATCGGCAAGTTGGCGGTGCTGGAGATTTACCATCTGCGTGAGATGATGGGACTTTCGAGAGACTTTGAGACTTTTACTGTGCCATGGTCTGTTCTTATCAAATTACAGTATTGCTTTGCACTGTTGTAGCTATATGTTATAATTATGTGGTTTTTGTTAGTTTTTAAGTCGGTTTGTCATGTGTTTTCGTGATATCATTCTGGAAAAACATTGTATCATTTCTTAATGCATGCATTACCAAATGACAATAAAAGGGGACTGCGTGTCCTCATAATCGTAATAATAATATACCCAATCATTCCTCTTCGACGGGATTTGCGAATTAAATGTTTCTGATTTAATCTTGTGTCTTCATGTAACGAGAAACTAAACAACTACCCTTCGGATTTCAAAAACATTTGTACTTCAACAGTCGAGTGGAACCATTCGAAAGAACCGTTTTTAAGTGTGATTCTGAGTTGGGCTGGGTAGCGAAGAGAAGCCTTGAAACCCTTATTAAAAAGCTCAGACATAACTTCTTTGAACTTAACACATTCCTGCATGACTTCAGGCAAATAATCTTCGACAATTCTAATCTTGCGAGCATTATAGTCAATCATGCCTCTTTGATGAGATTCGCAAGTTAAGAGTTCCTTTGTTTTAAATTGCTGAAAACAGATTATTACTGATCTTGGTCTCTGACCATTAGGAGGTCTAAACGCAGGAGCTCTGTGAACTCGCTCGATCATAGGCACAGATGTCAAAATCACTGGAAATAATTCTTGCAAAACGTTTGCAAAAAACTCCGTAGGATAATTACCTTCGATTAATTCTTTGAGACCCAGAACCCATAGGTTGTTCCTTCTACTTCTATTTTCTAGGTTGATAAACTTCTGCCTTAACTTTTTGTTGGACTTCGATGGCTTTTCACAAAGCTTCTGCAATTCATCCTCTTCTGTTTCCAGAGAAACAAATTTTCCTCATTATTTTTAATCCGTTTATCGTGTTCATTAAGAGTTTGTTGAATAGATTCCAATTTACCATCTATTTGTTTAAATTCAGTGCTGAATTGTTGAAACTTCTCAGAGGCTTCTTGTGTATGACTTTGCAGCAATTCCATAATAGAATCAAAAGAGGCAGGAAAATCATCCTTTTTAGTATCTCTGGCACTCCTTCCAGCCATAATGAGAGAATATCACCCTTCAAAAAGAAGTTTCAAGACAGGTTGGAAATAGTAAGGTAATTAGAGTTGGAGCAACGGCAGATTGCTGTTACTCCATCAGCCACCACCAGGAAGTGTCGGCAAATTTAATTAGCAGATCAGAGCTGTGTGTGTCGATACAGTCACAGGTGTACAGGGAGTAAAGGAGGGGACTCAGTATGCAGCCCTGAGGGGCTCCTGTATTGAGAATCAGAGGGTTGGAGGTGAGGGAGCCCTCTCTTACAGCCTGTTGGTGATCTGACAGGAAGTCCAGGATCCAGTTGCACAAGGCAGGGTCAAGGCCGAGGTCTCTGAGCTTCTTGTCAAGCCTAGATGGAAATATGGTGGTGAATGCTGAACTGTAGCCCAAGAACAGCATTCTCACATAAGCATCCTTCTTCTGCAGATGTGTAAGGACAGCATGTAGAACAGTGGCTATATTGGCATCTGTTGATCAGTTGTGTCAGTAGGCAAATTGTAGGGGTCCATTTTGGGTGGTAGCAAGCTGCAGATGTAGCCCTTGACCAGCCTCTCAAAGCATTTGCTTATTATTGAGGTGATTGTGACAGGACGCCAGTCGTTCAGACCTGTTACCTTGGTCTTTTTTGGTACAGGCACAATAGTGGATAATTTGAAGCAGAAGGGCACTCTACACTGGGAGAGGGAGAGATTAAAAATGTCAGTAAACACACCTGCCAGTTGTGCTGCGCTTTGTTGCATTTTCTGTAAGTTCTGCCTTTAAATTTGTATTTATTTGGTGTATGTGAGCCCCTCTCACAACAGTAACACAATTGGTTCAGCCAGGCCAGTTTCTGTTTAGAAGTAATTTTGTTCACACTCACTTTCATTCCCGACCGCAACTTAATTGCATCAGTGTCTGCAGTTTCCATTGAAACAGTTCTTTCAAATGTAAACTGACTTCAGTTTGGAGTCAGTTTTGATTGCTTTATTTTAAAATTCTATAAAATAAAGTGTAACGTTAAGCCCATTACTGAACTGACAATGCTCAGACAATCTCTTCAATTCAGCCACATATGCTGAAATGGACTCCTCTTACTTTTGACTCCACTTACAAAACCTAAAGAGTCAACAATGGCTTTGTTTCTCCATGTTCCTGCATCACTTTTATAATAGTAGCAAAGCTTATTTGTGGTGGTTTGGTTGAAGCTGTCAAACTTCAAAGCAAACTGTATGCCTTTAAACCTAATGCACTCAGCAAAATTGGCACTCGCCTCTTGTTGGTTATTTCATTTGCTTTGGAATACTGTTCCAATAGCTCAGTATACATGAACCAATTACTCACTGTGTAATCAAACTCGTCAATCTTTCTGATGTAGCCAACCATTCCTGATTTTTTTAAAATTGATTATTATTACCTGGAACTCACTCTTTACAAACCCATAGATTCTTCAATTCTCTGACTTTTTTAAAAAACTCAGCTGTGTCTTTGCTTCCAAAGAACATTTTGTTACTTGCAATCTTTTATTTTATTTTGAAAGTCTAGCTCCACTTCAACATGTTGGTAGCCATCTCAAGTTCATTTTAAAAGTACCTCTCATTTCCAATGTTATGTTTTGTAACTTCAAAACATTAAATGAATTCAAAGACAGTTGCGGGAGTCTGGGAGTGCAGTAACTTCATCTTTGCTTTCAGCTAGGTACACACATATCAAGCGGTAGTGTGATGAAGTTTGCAATTCACATTTTTTACATATAACCAATAATTAATTATTTCAACATGCAAGAATGCTTATTCAAACAATATAAGTATATCCATATATGTGTGTGTATATATATATATATATATATATATATATATATATATATGTGTGTGTGTGTGTGTGTGTGTGTGTGTGTGTATGTATGTGCATATTTATATATACATACGCATCCAAAATATCACACAAAAGATCACTCAGATATTATTGAAATATTAAATACGCAATACACAGCTGGTCTCTGTTGTGCACTGAGAGTGGGAAGGAAGCAGGGAAAGGGGAATCATGGTTCGGAGAAAGGGATGGGAGAGGAGAGGAAGGGAGAAGCATTTTAGAGATATTCTGTAATGATCAATTGTTTGGAATCAAATGACCATACCTGTTGTCTCAGGGATCAGCATGTCTGCACCTGCACCCTGACCCTGGTATGCCTTCTTGGCCACCTGACCTATGTCCCTCTCACAAAGCTCAACCTTGCCATTTCCAACAACCTTTTTGCCTGCAGATTTACAAACTCGCTCTCTGCTTCACATTGTCAAATGCAGTACTGAACAAAAGTCTGAGGCACCATCGCCATATGCATGTGCCTAAGAATTTTGCACAGTACTGTGATGTAACCTGATAAAGCTTCTACAAAATTTTACAACTGAGCATCCAACAATCCAACAGTGCACCAAACAGCACCCATAGGGAGGGAGGGAACATCGACTCAGACCTTGAGAGGCCTGTGTCAGGCATTTTCATGCCTTACAAGGTACAGATTGGAAGTCTGTGTGGGGTGCCACTCCTCACACAGACACTAGAGCAATGTGTGGTTAAGTGCCTTGCTCAAGGGCACAAACACGCAGCCACAGCTGAGGCTCGAACTAGTGACCTTCAGATCACTAGACAAATGCCTTAACCACTTGGCCATGTGCCCGACACAAACAGCACCTATAAAGCAATAATTATTCCTGTGTAGCCAAAGTTACCTGTGACTACATATTGAAATTCAAGTTGGCTTAATCAATGATTTAAGGATAAAATTTTTTAAAAACTCCAAGAAGGTTTCTGATTTACCATTCCTGAACTACTAGAATGTGAATTTGTGTCTTTCCTGGTGCTGATAAAATGATATTGGTGGATGGCACATATTACATATTCCAATCCAATAAATAATTAAACAATGCAGACAGACTGAGCAAAGATACAAGAGCAGATCCTGCTCTGCATCATAAAATTCCTGTTTATAGTTCAAAACAATAATCTCAGAATACTTTTTATTTTTATCCAAATGAAAAGTGTTCACGTCTTTCCTTATTTATTTTGCTCGTGCTAATGATCAAATTCTAGGGACATCAATTTTCAACAACATAAAACACGTCATAGAACACAGAATAATTAAAGTTAACTCACTATACAACATGCATACACAGATTTGTGTTTGCATGTGTGTAAGTTTAGGTAATGGCTGCATGGACTGGAAGGAAATTCTGACAACGTTTTAGACCAGGTATTTGCAAATTTTCAGCCTGCTTGCTCTCTAACACTTCTGCAGAGGACAATAAAGCACATTTCTGCAAGTATAAAATAAAATGCTTTACTTGCAGCTTGTATGTACAGTGCAAACTTCAAGACAAGGATATGCATGGTTTACAAGCCAAGGAAAAGCTGCAGTAATCATGCATTTTGGGAAGTCAAACCCAGACAGGACCTTCACATTGGAAGGTAGGGCCCTGGGAAGTATTGTTACACAGAGGGGCCTTGGAATTCAGGTACCTGATTCACAGGCAGACAGGGTGGTGAACGCAGTTTTGGCAAGTTGGCCTTTAGTCAGGGCACTGAGTCCAGAAGTTGTGACATTATTTTGCGGTTGTTCCAGACATTGGTAAGGCCTCATTTGGAATACTGTGTTCAGTTTTGGTCATCCTGCTATTAGAAAGACACCATTAAGCTGGAATGAGTGCCAAGGAGATTTACTAGGATGATGATAAGACTTGAGAGATTGAATTATGGAGAGAGCTTTGACAGACTTTTTCCTTGGAGTGTAGGAGTTAGGAGAGGTGACCTCATAGAGGTGTATAAAATCATGGTGAATGTCGAGTCATAAACCTAGGGTTAGGGAATCAATACCTAGAGGGGATAGGTTTAAGGAGGAAGGTTAAAGATTTAATCAGTAATTGAGGGACATTTTTTTAAAGAAATACATTGGGTGGTATATCTACAGTATGTGGAATAAGCAGCCAGAAGTAGTGGCTGAAATAGATACAATAACACTTTTAAAGCACAAGAGATTCTGAAGATGCTGGAAATGCAGAGCAACACACATGAAAAATGCTGGAGGAACACAGTAGGTCAAGCTGCATCTATAGAGGGGGATGAACAGCCAATGTTAAAAGGCTGAGACCCTTCATCAGAACTGGGAAGGAAGGTGGTAGAAGCCAGAATAAGAAGGTGGATGGAGGGCAAGGAGTTCAAGCTGGCAGGTGAGGGAAGGGTGGGTGGTTGGGGAGGGGAGAATGAAGTAAGAAGCTGTGAGGTGATAGGCGGAAGAGGTAAAGGGCTGAAAAAGAAGGAATCTGATAGGAGAGGACAGTGGACCATGAGAGAAAGGGAAGGAGCACAGGCACCAGAAGAAGGTGATGGACAGGAGAGGAAGAGAGAAGACACAAATGGAGAGCCAGAATGGGGAATGGAAAAAGAGAGAAGGGGGAATGGAGAGAAATTACTGGACGTTACAGCAATCGATGCTCATGCCATGAGATTGAGGCTTCATGGACAGAATTTGGACTGTTGCTCCTCTAGCCTGAGTGTGGCTTCATCGTGGCAGTAGAGGAGGCCATGGACAGAAATGTTGGAATGGGAAGGAGAACTGAAATGGGTGGGCACCACGAAATTTTGCCTTTTGTGGCGGACGGAGTGAAGGTGCTCAATGAAGCGGTTTCCCAATCAGTTCAGTTATAGGAGTTCTGTGTGGATCGATACCTTATATTAACACAAACTATTGAATCATTGTTTTGCAGACTATAGATGCGTCCGCAAATGAATATCATGTCTACTGTTTTGGCTCTTTCACAGCAAAATTGAACAAAAAAGAAACATAAACTTGCAAAGTCGCATATTTTAACAAGCACAACTAGAGTCACATTGCCCTAATCTGCGGATTTCCTCACTGTTTAAGATAATGTTTCTAACACTGGCAGACATGACTGAGCAACTTCCAAACCAAGCAGAGGCTGCACAAAATCTCCCCAGACTTCATCACTAAGTGTGTACTTTCAGCACTTAGCTGCTGAGGTTCTGATACAGTGGATACCTCAGTAGTAATACTATTGGTAACACTCCATTATTGGAGCTATCTAATATGGTTTGGATAGTCCACTTCCCTAACTGATCAAGATCCCCATGTAATCTATGATAACCTTCTTCACTCTCAACATTTAATTTCATGTCCTAAAAGTTCGAGTGCTTCAGATGATGAAGCAAATCTCTTCAAACTCTAAATGAAATACAGCTTGTGTCTTACCTTCTTTATAGCTGCATCGATATGTTGGGACCAGGTTAGATCCTCAGAGATCTTGACACCCTTGAGCCAACACACTCTGTTTTCCTACCTCCAAGCCAATTTTTAATCCACCTTTGATTGCAAGTGACTGAACCTTCCAGACCGGCCTAGCATGCGGGACCTTGTCAGAAGCCTTGGTATTTCAGTAGCAATATTGCAGGAGCAGGTGGTTGGCTTTAGGTGGACAGCTGAAATGCACAGACATATGGCAGGTGTAATTTTATATGGTTTATGTGTGAAGTGATGAACTCTGAGACAGTTTTTTCTAAATGGGACAACCAAGTCAGGGGATAAGGGCAAAGTCGCTCAAGTAGATATTCAGAAGTTGAAAGGGCACATCCACAAGGCAATAGGAAAGCCATGGCAAACTTCTAATTTTGCAAACAGGCCCCTAGAGTATAAAAATAATAAAACAATGCTAACATTTTATGATTGGTAATCCTGTAGTCAATTGGAAACAATGCAGGGCAACACAGTTTAATACGGTGGTGAGGGTATGGGCAGTGGTATTTACTCCCCTACAGTCCTTTATTCTTTGATGTGTATAGATTTGGCTAAGGTTACAGCTGGCTGAATGAAATGATTAAACTTGCAGGGCACATGGGAGTCCATGTCTTGCAACGCACACATAAAGTGATTTGTATCTTCACCTGAATGGCTCTTGAAACAATTCTTTGAAAGTAAGCATGGTTTCCATGAGATTGGCTTTCTGATTGTTTCTAGTCCATAACAACGCTTGTTCAAATGTACAAATTCATCATATCACACATTCAGTGAAAGAGTCATATGGTAAAGATGCTATAGAATTCCTCAGTACAATGAAGAAAACTGATTGCAAAAAAAAACGAAGTAGTGTGAAGACTCTGCTCAATGATAAAATTACTAGTAATAATTATGAACAAATCTGAAAAACTGATGAAGGCAGCACTGAACATAAACAGGAAAATAGTCAAAAGGTTACTATTGAAACACTCAGCTGATTGCGTGCTGTTCGCAACAGGCCAATGTTTGAATTGCTTCTTTTATGTCCAAGATGACACTATATCAGACTACCTTCTGCATTATTCTTGAAGATCTTTATTGTTCTCTTGTTGCTAAACTATGTTGTCTTTAGTCCTTACCTAGGTCTTGGAGCCATCAAGCCATTGGCTTTGCTCAGTGATTAACACCAATAGCTCTACTGTTTAAAATTTCCATTAATCACTTGCCTGAAGCTGTAGCCCATATCTTCCCATTTGTGGAATACATATTTGATGGAGGCACGACATAGCAAGTCCTTCCAATCACATGACAAATCACTACAGCAGTCACCACACCAGTCGTCACCACATCAGGTGGTTTTTAAACAATGTTAGTTGCAAATATCAGTGTTCATAAATTAAGTAGATTGTGCAACAACATTATTCTGGAGACATTACAGAGTTCCTTCTGTCTTCTGCATCAGACTCAGAGTTGTAGGGCACAGAAACATTCCATTCAGCCCGACTCATCCATGCCAACCAACGTGTCTTTCTAAGCTACTCCCATTTTCTTGCATTTGGCCTACATTCCCCCACTCCTTTTCTATCTGTGTACCTATCCAGCCAAGAGAGAGAGGGGGGACGAGGGGTGGACGAAAGAGGGAGAGAGGGGGAACGAGAGAGAGAGAGGGGGGGACAAAAGAGAGAGAGAGAGGGGGGACGAGAGAGAGAGGGGGGACGAGGGGAAGACGAGAGAGAGGGGGGATGAGGGGTGGACGAGAGAGAGGGGGAAATGGGGGGGATGAGAGAGAGGGGGGATAAGGGGTGGACGAGAGAGAGGGAGAAATGGGGGGGACGAGAGAGAGGGGGGATGAGGGAGAGAGGGGGTACGAGGGGTGGACAAGAGAGAGGGGGACGAGGGGTGGACGAGAGAGAGAGGGTTACGAGAGAGAGAGGGGGGACGAGAGAGAGAGGGGGGATGAGGGGGGACGAGAGAGAGCGGGGTGACGAGTGAGAGAGGGGGTGACGAGGGGGAGACGAGAGAGAGAGGGGGGATGAGGGGTGGACGAGAGAGAGGGGGATGAGGGGGGATGAGAGGGGGGGACGAGGGGGGAACGAGAGAGAGAGGGGGACGAGGGGTGGACGAGAGAGAGAGGGGGACGAGGGGGGACGAGAGAGAGAGGGGGATGAGAGAGAGGGGGGGACAAGAGAGAGAGGGGGGACGAGGGGGACGAGAGAGAGGGGGGACGAGAGAAAGGGGGGACAAGAGAGAAAGGATGGACCAAGGGGGGACAAGAGAGAGAGGGGTGATGAGGGGGGGACGAGAGAGAGAGGGGGATGAGAGAGAGAGAGAGAACGAGGGGATGAAAGAGAGAGAGAGAGGGAGGGAGGAGGAGAGAATGAGAGAGAGGGGGGTGAGAGAGGGGGACGAGAGGGGGGAACGAGAGAGAGGGGGGATGGGAGAGTGAGAGAGAGAGAGAGAGCGGGGTGAGGAGAGAGAGAGGGAAGGACAAGAGAGTGAGAGAAAGAGAGAGGGGGATGAGAGAGTGAGAGGGGGAGGGATGAAAGAGAGAGAGAGAGAGAGATGAGATAGAGAGACAGAGAGGGACGAGAAATTGAGAGAGAGAGTGAGGGGGGGGGGGATGACCGAGAGATGGGGGGAACGACCGAGAGGGGGGGATGACCGAGAGAGAGAGAGGGGGGACGAGAGAGGGAGGGGGATGGACGAGGGGGGGCAGGACAGAGAGAGAGAGAGAGAGAGAGAGAGAGAGAGAGAGAGAGAGAGAGAGGGGTGAGGAGAGAGAGGGAAGGACAAGAGAGTGAGAGAAAGAGAGAGGGGGATGTGCGAGTGAGAGAAGGGAGGGATGAGAGCGAGAGAGAGAGAGAGAGAGGGATGAGAGAGAGAGAGAGAGGGACGAGAGATTGAGAGAGAGAGTGAGAAAGAGGGGGAACGAGAGAGAGAAGGGGACGAGAGAGAGGAGGACGAGAGAGAGGAGGACGAGAGAGAGGGGGAGACACACTTGTCTTTGTTGGTCTCCCATCTTGATGTGAAAGGGAGACACCTCTCTGTCCCTTTATTAGGGAGAGAGAGAACCCATTCAATAATTTTCAGGGTGTCAAAAGCCTCATCACTAGCTGTTTGATTAAGGTTGCAACCTTTTGACACTATACACATCAGATCTGCGCCGTCCGATCACTGACTCATTACCATGCCACACTTTACAATGGCATTGGGTGCTCTGTGGCACGGGATTTGATTAGGGACACCCCCCTGTGGCATGGGACATGATTAGGGACACCCCCCCAACCACACACACACACACACATAGAAGTTACACTTCCTGTGATTTTTCCCCAAGCTCCATGGCAACATTTTCTGCCATTTCTCCATGAATCTTATAGAAAGGTTTCTATTAAAGTCTGGCTGACTTCTCAGTGATCAGTGCCGCAGGGATTGTGAATTGGCAGCTTTTCATGCACCTGTTGGAACCTCACTGATTCAATTCCTGGTATATATTACCTCTACACTGTTTCTAAACATTTCTGGATACTTCGTAAAGGATCTGATGGGGCTATTAGTAGCACATCTTGAGTAATGGTAAGAGTTTGGTCACATGGTGAAGTGAAAGCTGGGACCAAACAGTATTCAGAGTATGGAGACTACAGCAACTTAATGGTTAATTTAGCAGCCAGCAGACAAAGTCTGAACCACAGTTGTGAGTTTGCGTCCTACCCTAGCAGAGGAAAAGATGAAACCCAATGCTAAGCAGTTACAAGCTATGTTTTATCAGCCATATTTGAGCCAAACCCCTCCCACATGTTTTCAATGTTAATGCCCCCCTTCAGTGTCAAAGATGGAGTACAAAGTCTCCACTGGGGGAAGATGTCAGATTTGGGGTTCACAGAACCACTACCATACTCCTGAGCTGTGATGCTGGCAGCTTTGAAATCTGCTGGAAGAAAGCATGCGACTCCCAAACCAGCCCCACCACCCCATGTTAGCAGTCAATCTCAATGTACATTGGCAGTATTCTACATCGTGCTGCTGTCTTTTTGACCCAGACTGGCTCAAAGCTGAGTTCTGAAGAAAGGGACTGAGGTTCCATGATTCACACATACTTTGGATATCTTTTTCCATGCAAGTGTAAATCTATTCTATTAAACACTGTATCATGGATGAGACAATAGCAGCTGGCAAAGATGTTCCCACCATTTCCCCCTTGACAAAGTTCGCTCTTCAAAAATTTGAGGAATGATATTATTATGGTCCTTTACATCTCTGGTCATCTCTGGCATTTTCTGGCAAGTCAGAGAATAAATGCATTCAGTGCATCCAGATGTATATGGATCTTCAGATGAAAAACTGGTGTGAGACCTTGCCATAAACTCAAGATATTCTGCAGATATGGAAATCCAGAGTAACACACAAAAATTCTGGAGGATCTCAACAGGTCAGGTAGCATCTATGGAGAGGAATAAAGAGCTGACATTTCTGTCTGAGACCCTTCAACAAGGAATGAACATATTCGTTTCTTTCCTCCTGGCTGCAGCTGCTGGTGGCAGATATTCATAACTATATGAACAGGTACCTTTAAGTTAGCCAGCACCTTTGCAGTGAAGCAAAATGCAATGATCTAGTGCCTTCCTCGTTCCTTGTTAGTGCCTTCCTTCCCACACTGACAGAAGGGAAAGGGGGTATTAGTCAAGTGGAATCATCTCTGATTTGCAATGATAAGAGCTTAGTGACATAATAACACAAATCTGTGATCACCAGTACAAACTCCTGCAGATCTCTATGAAGAGGAGCTAGGGATGGTCTGTCTTCCATGTGCCGAGAAAGGTATCTTCTCCTTTTCACACTATCCTACAGGACAGTGTGGACACGATTCACAATGTCAACACATGGGCATGATAGAGCGGAGGTGAGTGTGAGACTCAGCAGTGTGAGTGAGCGGACAATGTGTAATGGCAGTAGAAGACATGGTGGAATGGTTGGTTGTGTTCACACATGTGTGTGTCTAAGTTCTACAATCCTGGATTTGCTGAATGGTTTTTGAGTTGTATGGCATATTCAGGGAGAAGCAGTACCTCTGGGCCAGCTGCTCATCTTAAGACCGACCAGATACTCAGCTCTCATCTGTGGTTCCAAGTAGCTGTTTGGATGTGACAGCTGCCACAACCTGGTACACTGCTTTGACAAGTGGGCTCAATCAGGTGGGGATAGCTGATGGGCCTCATACCCCAGTGAGATAGGAACACCCCTGTTCCAGCATGTGAAGTCAGCCCCAGTGGACTGGGTGGATGAGATCAACAGTGAGATCCAATGGCCAGGAAGTCGGTTTTGCAACACTTCATGGAAAGCAAAGGCCATGACAAGACACTGAAGAAGCAACTAAGGAAGACCCCAGCTGGGATGGCTACTCGTATCACTGGACCTCAACTTTTGAGGTCAAAGGAGTAGAAATGGGCTGCCATGGGTTGTCCACTTTAAAAACTCTCCGGTAGGTGTTTCACTGTCATTGTTGGATCTAATAGACAACCAAAAAATCAATCATTTGAGACTTACAGTGCAAACCTTCACCAACTGAGTGTTAACATGGAATTTCTTCCAATACTGCTCCCCAAAGCTGCCACTGTTCTCACTCCTCATTACAACATAAGGTGGCCTCAGGTTTTGCACTCAGCAGGTTCAATTGTGTCTACAGCAGCAATAAGTCAACATTTCCTAGCACCTGCCCCCCAGCTCTCTTCTGATATCCCTGCTGTAATGTACAGGTACACAAGTCAGGGATGAACTGATCCGCACACTGCATTTAGCCAGTGGTCTGTACAGAACCATCACCAAAGATAGGTGTGGTTCAGGCTGATAGGGGAGAATGTGGAGGTTTGTTCTATCAGGTAGAAGTCTACTTTGTGGCTTTATGTTGGATGAGCAGCGTCAGTGCTGGTGATGCAAAAAGACTAAATAAACAAATAAACTCATCAGAAGGGCTGGATCTGTCCTTGGCTACAACCTGGTCTCTTTCGAGTTAGTGGTGGAAAGGAGGTCACTAAACAAACTGTTAACCATTATGGACAATCTGGTACACGCTCTCCATGACCTACTGAATAAGCAGCGGAGCGTCCTTTCAAACAGATTTATTCAGCTCCGCTGTCACAAGGATTGTTACAGAAAATCCTTCCTACCTAATGCAATAAGCGTATATAACACTTCATCTCTGTGCAACAGGAGAACACACAGAGTACCTCTATTCTATTATTTCATAAATTGTTATTGCACGTTGGTAAATTACTATTGTGTATTTATTATTCTGTACTCTATTATTAGTTACATCTGCGCACTGCTAAGTGTGTTTTTAAATCTTGTTGCTGTAACAAAAGAATTCCCCACTCGGGATCAATAAAGTATTTACTATTATTATTTCAGCCATGGACATTGAAAGCTCCAGACAACCTCCAATAGTAGAGCATATCAGTGGCTGTGAATCCATGCTGAATGAGTTATTAACTATTAATAAAATTTAGTGCAGTGTGCACAGACTTGTGCATGTGAAATACAATGAACTCAAACAAGAACTCAACTCATAAACTTTATTCAAGAGTTCTTCAACAACTCCTTAGGATTATGTCATATGATTGACGGTCCAAAGAGCATTTAGTTATATGACAACCTTAAAGTAAGGATTGTTGTCCACATCCTTTAATTTACACTGCTTTCCCCATTTTGGAAAATTAAAAAAACACAAAAGCTGATCTAATGTATTTACAACTCTTATAAATATAGCCAAGGTATAAGCTTTCACATTATCTGCAATCTTCACCAAATGCCAGCATCACTGAATGCTTGAGGTATAAAAGAGTCTATTCTGTCCATTAAGTCCATACTGTTTCAGCACAGTATTATCTGGATAATTGAAGAGTTACCTGCTCCCCATAGTACTTTCCTTTCAGATACTTATCTATTTCCCTTTTGAATACTACAACTGAAATTGCTTCTACCATACATTCAGCAGTGCATTCGTGACCACAACCATTCACTGTGTAAACCAGCTTTCCATTTAATACTTTAACTTCTTTTGTCAGTCACCTTCCTTCTTTGTCTTTGAGTCGTTGACCTTTTCATTAGAGGATAGTTTCTCTCCAACTCCTATATCTATGCTCTATATGTCTTTTGAATACATAAAGTATGTTGCCTGGGACTGAAGACAATATGTTGGTGTTTTATAAAGGCTTATCATGACTTCTTTGCTCTTATACACTTTCTCTATGAAGGCTGGATCCCTTCAGCTTGCTTATTTATCTTCTCACCTTGCTCTGCTACTTACAATGAACTATGCTCATATCACTCCAGATATTTCTGATTTCTATCCCTTCTGTAACAAATGAATATTGCCGTTTCCCATTCATTCTAACAATCTGTCACACTCTCAAACTAATGTCTCTCCATTGGAGAATTTAAGTGAAATACCTGCCCTTTTATCTCTTTGCTTCCCACTATTCTGGGATTGAAAAACACTGCTTCCCTGTGAAGAAATAAATCATTTGCATTTCTTTCAATTTAGCATACAGCTTTCAGTGCTTACTGAAGAAATCAAAATACAAGTTAGGTTTGTGGAACATCTTTGCTGAGTGCCATAGGATGGTCCCTCAGCTTTCAAGTGCAGGTCACATTAATTCTCCATTCCACTGCCACTCAATATTCATACCACTAAGTTGTAAAGCTACCCAAGTGTAACATAAGAAGTTGCTTAAGTTTGATTTGCCCCCTATGTAGCAATGGAGAAGGCCAACAACAGACAGATTGATGTAGGTGTGGGAAGAAGGGTTAAAATGACATGTAACTGGAAGCTCGCGATAGTTGTTGAGGACAGAGCATGGGTACTCTGCAAAACAATTGCCTAGTCTACACTTGGTTTCTCCAATATAGAGGAGACCACATCATGAACATTGGATTCAGTAATCTCAGATAACTAGTCTTTGCAATTTGGAAGGTTATCAAACTGAAATGTTAACTTTGCTTTCTTCTCTCCACAGATGCTGCCTTCAATTTAATTTTATATTTCTAGCATTGGATATTTTGTGTTTTTGCTTATTGAATGGTAGAGCAGTATGCTTTACTCCTGCACCAATTTCCAATGCAGGACCATTCATATCCAGTTTATGTTACTGAATCCTCTGAAAGTGATTTCTTAAAAGACTTTAAGGTGCTAGCACTGTCATAACAAAATAAAATCCACCACTTTTTCTTCATAAAATTACTTTACTATTTACTTTTGCACTATTTTAATTTTCAGATAAGAAATTGCCTTTTTCTAATTTATCTCATTGCTAACCATGGGGCATTCTATCCGCAGCAAAGATGTCAGGAAAGACAGGCAGGTGATGGGGCAAACTTGTAGCCATTGGGATGAGTTGCAGTGCAATAAAGATGCAGTAAAATCAAAGCGAAAAGAACCAAATACTGGTCTTAAGGTGTTATACTTAAATGCACGAAGCATAAGGAATAAGGTGGATGATCTTGTCGTACAGCTACAGTTTGGCAGGTATGATATTGTGGCCATCACTGAGACGTGGCTAAAGGATGCATGTCTCTGGGAGCTGAACGTCCAAGGATACACAGTGTATCGGAAGGATAGGAAGGTAGGCAGAGGGGGAGGTGTGGCTTTATTGGTAAGAAATTATATTAAATCATTAGAAAGAGGTGATATAGGATTGGAAGGTGCAGAATCTTTATGGGTTGAGCTAAGAAATCGCAGGGGTAAAAGGACCCTGATGGCAGTTATTTATAGGCCTCCAAACAGCTGCAATGATGTGGACTACAAGTTACAACAGGAAATAGAAAAGGCTTGTCAGAAGGGCAGTGTTATGATAATTGAGGGGGATTTTAACATGAGTGGATTGGAAAAATCAGGTCGGCACTGGATCTCGAGAGAGAGAATTTGTAGAATGTCTGCCAGATGGCTTTTTAGAACAGCTTTTTGTTGAGCCCACTAGGGGATCGGCTGTACTGGATTGGGTATTGTGTAATGAACCGGAGGTGATTTAGAAAGATTCAGGTGAAGGAACCCTTAGGAGGCAGTGATCATAACATGATTGAGTTCACTGTGAAATTTGAAAAAGAGAAGCCGAAATCTGATGTCTCGGTATTTCAGTGGAGTAAAGGGAATTACAGTGGCATGAGAGAGGAACTGGCCAAAGTTGATTGGAAAGGGACACTGGCGGGGAGGATGGCAGAGCAGCAGTGGCTGGAGTTTATGCAAGAAGTGAGAAAGGTGCAAGACAGGTATATTCCAAAAAAGGAGAAATTTTCAAATGGAAAAAGGATGCAATCGTGGCTGACAAGTCAAAGCCAAAGTTAAAGCAAAGGAGAAGGCATACAAGGAAGCAAAAATTAGTGGGAAGACAAAGGATTGGGAAGTTTTTAAAAGCTTACAAAAGGAAACTAAGAAGGTCATTAAGAGGGAAAAGATTAACTATGAAAGGAAGCTAGCAATTAATATCAAAGAGGATACTAAAAGCTTTTTCAAGTATATAAAGAGTAAAAGACAGGTAAGAGTAGATATAGGACTGATAGAAAATGATGCTGGAGAAATTGTAATGGGAGATAAGGAGATGGCGGAGGAACTGAATGTGTATTTTGCATCAGTCTTCACTGAGGAAGACATCAGCAGTATACCGGACACTCAAGGGTGGCAGGGAAGAGAAGTGTGCGCAGTCACAATTATGACAGAGAAAGTACTGAGGAAGTTGAATGATCTAAAGGTAGATAAATCTCCCGGACCAGGTGGAATGCACCCTCGTGTTCTGAAAGAAGTAGCTGTGGAGATTGCGGAGGCATTAGCGATGAACTTTCAAAAGTCAATAGATTCTGGCATGGTTCCGGAGGACTGGAAGATTGCAAATGTCACTCCGCTATTTAAGAAGGGGGCAAGGAAGCAAAAAGGAAATTATAGACCTGTTAGCTTGACATCGGTGGTTGGGAAGTTGTTGGAGTTGATTTTCAAGGATGAGGTTACAGAGTACCTGGAGGCATATGACAAGATAGGCAGAACTCAGCATGGATTCCTTAAAGGAAAATCCTGCCTGACAAACCTATTACAATTTTTTGAGGAAATTAAAAGTAGGCTAGACAAGGGAGATGCAGTGGGTGTTGTATATTTGGATTTTCAGAAGGCCTTTGACAAGGTGCCACACAAGAGGCTACTCAGCAAGATAAGTGCCCATGGAATTACGGGAAAGTTACATACGTGGATAGAATGTTGGCTGATTGGCAGGAAACAGAGAGTGGGAATAAAGGGATCCTACTCTGGTTCGCTGCCGTTTACCAGTGGTGTTCCACAGGAGTCCGTGTTAGGGCCGCTTCTTTTCACATTGTACATCAACGATTTGGATTATGGAATAGATGGCTTTGTGGCTAAGTTTGCTGATGATACTAAGATAGGCGGAGGGGCCGGTAGTGCTGAGGAAACAGAGAGTCTGCAGAAAGACTTGGACAGATTGGAAGAATGGGCAAAGAAGTGGCAAATGAAATACAATATTGGAAAGTGTATGGTTATGCACTTTGGCAGAAGAAATAAACAGGCAGACTATTACTTAAATGGGGAGAGAATTCAAAGTTCTGACATGCAACGGGACTTGGGAGTCCTCATATAGGATACCCTTAAGGTTAACCTCCAGGTTGAGTCAGTGGTGAAGAAGGCGAATGCAATGTTGGCATTCATTTCTAGAGGAATAGAGTATAGGAGCAGGGATGTGATGTTGAGGCTCTATAAGGCGCTGGTGAGATCTCACTTGGAGTACCGTGGGCAGTTTTGATCTCCTTATTTAAGAAAGGATGTGCTGACGTTGGAGAGGGCATAGAGAAGATTCACTAGAATGATTCCGGAAATGAGAGGGTTAACATATGAGGAACATTTGTCCGCTCTTGGACTGCATTCCTTGGAGTTTAGAAGAATGAGGGGAGAACTCATAGAAACATTTTGAATGTTGAAAGGCATGGACAGAGTGGATGTGGCAAAGTTGTTTCCCATGATGGAGGAGTCTAGTACGAGAGGGCATGACTTAAGGATTAAAGGGCGCCCATTCAGAACAGAAATGCGAAGAAGTTTTTTTTAGCCAGAGGGTGGTGAATCTATGGAATTTGTTGCCACGGGCGGTAGTGGAGGCCAAGTCATTGGGTGTATTTAAGGCAGAGATTGCTAGGTATCTGAGTAGCCAAGGCATCAAAGGTTATGGTGAGAAGGCGAGGGAGTGGGACTAAATGGGAAAATGGATCAGCTCATGATAAAATAGCGGAGCAGACTCGATGGGCCGAATGGCCGACTTCTGCTCCTTTGTCTTATAGTCTTATGGTGATGTTAATTTTAATTTGTTCTCAATGGGGTTAGGAATGCATCATCCAAACTTTCAGGAACACCTTTGGTTCGGGTGAAGACAATTAAATGCAGTAAAGGAATGTGGAATATGGTGTTACTGGTTGTAAAGACCTTAAGACCAAAACATATAGGAGCAGAATAAGGCCATTTGGCCTATCGAATCTGCGCTGTCATTTCATCATCTCTGATCTATTGTTCCTTTCAGCCCCAATCTCCTATCTTCTTCCTTTATCCCTTCATGACATGACCAGTCAAGAATCTATCAACCTCTGCCTTAAATATACACAAGGACGTGGGCTCCACAGCTACCTGTGGTAATGAATTCCACAGATTAACCACTCTCTAGTTAAAGAAATTCCTCCTCATCTCCGTTCTAAAAGGGTGCCCCTCTATTCTAAGGCTGTGTGTCCCCTGGTCCTAGACTCACCCCCAATGAAAGCATTATCTCCACATCCACTCTATCAAGACCTTTCACTATTGGATAGGTTTCAATTAGATTTCTCCTCATTCTTCTGAATTCTAGTGAATACAGGTCCATAGCCATTAAACACACTTCATTTGACAAGCCTTTAAATTCTGGAATCATTTTCGTGAACCTCCTTTGAACCCTCTCCAGTGTCAACACATCCTTTCTAGAGAATGGCCTCAAAACTGCTCACAATACTTCAAGTAAGGCCTCACCGGTGCTTTATAAAGTCTCAACATTATATCCTTGCTTTTACAACTGTCAAATATCTGTCATTTATTTGACGAGACAACTGTAGTTGTACAAAGACTTGATGCTTAAAAAGGTGGAAGGGAGGGGCAAGTCCTTATTGGACTGGATTTAAAAGCAAAACAACTTCATGGGAAAAGTGCATAAATAACAAAATGGCACAGATCATTTTCATTCCGAATAACACATCTCAACTTTCCTTCAAGATTTGCGCTTCATATCCAAAGTGCTTCATCCATGTTGGTTCATAAATCTGAGTGCAGGGATTTGGGATCATGTTCTGAAAGTTGCAGTTATCTGCAAATTGAGGTAGTTTTATAGATTGTGCTTGATATACCTGGATGTCATTCTGAGGAGGATTAATAGCTGCTGTCAAATGAGAGGTAGATATGGTGCACAGGCCATCAGCACTCAGATGATCAGATGTTCCATCTGCACATGAGTCAACTTCCAAATTATCCTTCTCTGCATCGTCATTGATGGAAAGTTTTACTGAACTTAAAGGAACATCGGAACAGTTCCAAAACTCCACATCTGTGATCTCCATTTTAGTTTCCTGAACTGTACCAAAATGGTGTACTGCTTCTGGTGCTGGAGCACCTTCAGTGGTATTATTGCTGCTTGCCTTGTTGGTATTTTGTACACCTGAAAACTGTTGGTACTGTAAATGAAAGAATTCTGGGACTCCAGGACTTAAGTTTTGTGCATAGTTTGCACAATCCTTATTTTCTGTCGATGCTTGTAAGGAGGAAGGAAGCCTCACATTGTCACCGTCTGTGCAACTATCTTTTCTTTGCAATAGGCTGTTACACTCATAACCCTCACACTTCAAGCCATTACTTTGGTAACAAACATGTTCATTCATATCATCAGTGAATGAAGCAGCAAGTTCTACTCTCTGACTTTTCCGGTAATAATCACTTGAGTGATCATCCTGTGTAATGAATGAGATATGATCATCTTCTGGATTTTCATCAGGCTCTTGGCATTGCAGATTCACATGCAAATCCTGAGAAAGTACGACCTATTCAAATAAAGAGACATTAGTTTTAAGCATTATTTAGCATCCTTGTTCAACAGGCTTAAACCTCAAAAAAGAACAAAAGTAATCCGGTTTAGCAATCTAGTGTTCAGCAGATCATGTGGCCATGGTGTATGATCCTTCTGTATCTCCATCCCATGACCTCCACCTTGAGCAGAAGGAAATCAGACCATGCCTGGACTGCGACAGGGAAATCAGCCTGAAAGCAAATGGGGTCAGTGAGTGTCTGGGAGGAGAACTAGAACAGGAAACCTATGGAGTTCAAACTATGGATCTGATCTTTTTTCTGGGGCTTCTCCATCATAATTAAGGATATCAGAATTCCCTGGGCTGTGCGATTTCGAAGAGTTTGGATAGTTATTTGTATGTCATTGCCACTGTCTGTAATTCAAATATATTGTCTTTTGGTTTAGTAGTTCATCATACTTCCTGTCTTTCCACCAATTCTCTTCTCCTAAAGGTATTCTCTTCTTCAACTGCCATAACCTTACTGACCTAACTGGTTCCCTCTTATGTGCTCCAAATAAGCTACCCACAAGCAAGTCTCAGCAACAAACTGCAGGTGGCAAGTCAAGCCTTGCAATTCTTCTCACATCCAAGAAGACGCCCGTGCAGCAAAGGATAGTCAACATGGAATCAGAGTCTCTTTAGCAGCTTGTAGTACTGCTTCACTGTGGAGCTATTTCAGAACCCCCAGCCTGGACTCCTGCTATTTTTCAGGTTAGTTAACACATTGGATAAACTTTGTGATGCAGCACTGCAACCACTTAGTGCTATTTTGGAAAAGTCCAAAATGTAACTACACAGCCAGGTAGAGTAAAAGTGATTTACATACCAAAGATTTGGGAAGTGGTGTCTGGACCAAGTGTAGACAGGTA